>NW_025049501.1:0-14552 GCF_019279795.1 Protopterus annectens | reverse complement strand
GTGGCACGAGAAGAAAGCCTGTTTGGAGGCTACAGTTAAATATTAGTTCATGCTATGTAGGGATACTGTCTGGGTCCATTGATACAGTTTTCTTGGTCTTAGAGCATTAAGAACCTGTTTTCTAGTCATATTAAAGGGAGTTATATTTGATGCTATTTCATGAAGGAAGGTTGAGGAGGAGAGAGGGGTAAAGTTGGAGCTGAATTTATCAGCCAGGAGGTTTGCTATATCTTCTGGCTCAGTATAGGTGGCTCAAATTACAATGAGCTCTGCACATAATTTTGTATTACCTTTGAGTTTGCGGACATAGCTAAAAGAATGCTTTCTGGTTTTCCTTGGCCTGAGAGACAAACTTCCCTCAAAATTGGCTTTGGTAGACTTTATTTGTTCTCTGAGTTGTTTGTGTAGTTTAATGCTGGATGCTACACCTCCTAATTTTTGCAATGGTTTTGTTCCTTCTGTTATACAGCCTACTGATTTTGTGATTCCACCAGGGGGCTTGTTTTTGGAGTTAGTTCTTTACTTCTCCCTGATGGGTACAGCTGCCTCTATGCAGCTATTAACATTCTTGTACAGGGTTTCTGTGAACAGTTCTACATAGGCAGCAGTGTTCTCAGAGTTTATGTGGGCTAGAAATTTTACCAGGTTATCAATTAATAGCCAGATATTTAGCAGGTGATTGTGGTGTTATTCTTACTTCAAAGAAGAGCATTTTCTGGGTTGAGCCTACCAGGGAAGACATTACAGTAGGGGATTTTCAGTACTCTCCCCTATTAGGCTGGACCAGATCCAGTATGGTTTCACCCCTAGATAGTGTAAAGACTACCTGGTCCAGGGAGTTTGTGTTTACAAAATCCAGGAATCTCTGTGCCTGTCTGTTTGGTGTCATATAGGATTCAGAGTTAAATATGGGGTAATTAAAGTCACCCATGAATATGGTATTGTGTTGGATGGTCACTGTTTCTAATAAGTTTAAATACATGGTATGGGTTTCCTGGGTCATAGACAGGGACCTATAGCTTGCAAGGAAGTGGTATTGGATTTTGCCTATGGTGACTGGAACATGGAGCAGATCAACTGCATTGACCTGTTTGACCACCTATGAAGTATATTTATTTTTTATGTAAATAGAGACCCTTTTACCTTTAGTCCCTGCTGGTGAAGTAGCTGGTCTAAATGTGTGGAAGGCATTATAACCATGCACTGTTGGTGTGCTCTCCATGACTTTAAACCATGTCTCAGTGACCGCACAGACATCAGCATTCTCTAGGGTGAAGAGACCTTCTAGGGAGTGGAGTTTTTTTGTTTAGACCCATAGCATTGAGCAGTAATACTTTTAGATTTTCTTGGTTTTGATTTGCTATATTGGAAGTACATTCAGTTTGGCATGCCTAAAACGGCACTATGGGGAAAGATAATGTTTTAGGTAATATTCAAAAACCTAGAGGGGAGAGGTGCAGACCATCCCTGGCAAAGCAGGATGGTCTGTTGACTACTTGATTCTATGCTGAGAAATATTGCATCCCTTTAGAATGGCACCAGATTCTAATCTTATAGATTAAGCCTTCGACATGGTAAACCACCAACTACTTATAAACACACTGACAACCTTTTCCCTAGTCAACCAGGCTATCCAATAGTTCCAATCTTACCTGACTGGTAGACAACAGGCTGTCCTATGGCAGGACAAATTGTCCACCCTTCAACCTATCACCCTTTAATGTCCCCCAGGGCTAGGACCACTTCTTTTTTCCATCTTTATTAATGACCTGTGCGCGGTCATCCCGAATGCAACCTGCATCCAATATGCAGACGATTCCACTTTAATTTGCTCAGCCACCTCCCCCTCTGATCTGCATACTTTAACCCAAAATGCTTTTAATACAATTGAAAACTGGCTCCTTAATCATTGACTCATATTAAATCCTAACAAAACGAAGCTGCTGCTGTTCTCCCCCCACCCGTAGGTCCCCTTTACCAATCTTTACTATAAAGTCTAACAATGACACCATTATTTCACCTGGTCCCTCTACTAAACTTTTAGGTGTAATAGTAGACAATAACCTCAAGTTTTATATGCACATTAATCAAACTATTAAAACAGTCAATAAAAAACTTGGCTCATTATACAGGATTAAACCCTTCCTAACCCCACTAGCCAGGACTGTTATTGCCCAGACACACCTACTTTCCACCCTCCTTTATGCTTCCCCTTTATTTACAAACCTGAGTAAAACTGACCTTAACAAACTATCAAGCAGCTATTATAATATTTCTAGATTTGCCACTGGAACAGCATACAGAACACACCACTGTCATAACTTAAATCAACTAGGGTGGCTTGAATAACCTAGCCTACTTTAATACAACCAAATAATAATTGCACATAAGATTCTTTACCAACTTGAAAACACGCCTGTACTTAAAAACCTTATCACCCCCTACAGTAACCTCAAGACTCTACGCTCATCCAACAGGCTGCTAATTCAGTCAAAACCAACAACTCAGCTGGTGACTCTTTGTTCACCAACTCCGTTGGCAAAACTTGGAACTCTCTTCCTACTGATCTTACTTCGATTTCCTGTATAACCCAATTCAAAAATAGCCTTAAGCAGTACTTTAAAACACATTGGTTATGTCCTTGCCCTAACCCTGACTAACTTGTATCCTGTAACCATATGTTATAAGAAGACTTTTACTTCACTTAGACTGCATGTTACTGTTAGTCTATGAACTGGTTATGCTATAACATGGGAGAATATATGTCTTTGTATCCATTCATTGTACTGTATTACTGAGATGAATTTGTAAACTGTGCTTTTCATGTATAAATTAAATAATTTTCTGTAGGTAGGTTTGGAGTTTTTTCTCCTCGGGCCTCCGCTGAAAATGGACATATATCCAGTCGGACTATCCCGGTCAACAAATGTAAAATAAAACAAATAAATAAATAAAGCATATAAATGAAGTACTACACCTGCTTGGCATCTGTAATAGAGAAGGACGTATGACATAGTGTCAGAATGGGATCCAAATTTGAAACCGAGAAGCATGCAATTAAAGTTGGAGGAATATACTGCACATACTACTCGCAAAACAGGTCAGAAATTAATTTCTAGTATTAAAACTTGCTAAAATGATTTCTTATAAGGAAAATATGAAACAAAGCATAAAGAATGCTCAAAACAAATTTCTAAGTAAATGAATTGTCCGAAACTGCGACATATTGATAGAAATATTAGAAATAGCTACGGAAAATGTTTGAAATAAAGTCCGAATCGCATAAAATGAATAAAGTAGAGAAAACAACCATATTTGGGAGGGTGGCCTAATGGTTAAGGTGTTTGCCTTACAAACAGAAGGTGCAGGGTTTGAGTCTCACAAGGGATAATTGACTAGATTTAAAATGGCTTGCAAGGGCAGTTAGCTTAGTACTTATCTATGAACCTATTTTTTCACACTGAGCTATTTTTCACATTAACTAAAGCTATTTGAAGTATCCAAAGTGGATGAAGTGTTCACGTTTGTGCAGTGTTACAGTACAGTTATTTCACAACGTACAGCCAATTCAAAGCATATATCACAAAGTACAGTATTTTGAAATGTTTATTGTGTACTTGAATGTTGTTACAAGTGTGCACAGCAGCTTGTTCGTATATTATTACAAAGGTGTCATTTTTACAGTGACTTCAAAAACCAGGACCACTTGTGTTTGATGATAATTTATTTTTTATTTATTTATTTTACATTTATTTTACATTTGTTAACTGGGTTAGTTTGGCTGAGCTTTTGGCTCATTTTCAGCAGAGACCCGGGGAGAAAAGCTCCTCAGGACTAGAAAAAAATGTATTAAATTTTAGTAACATAGTAGTAACAATCAGCTATAGGATCTTACAAGCAGAGACCCGGAGAGAAAAAAAAGCTCCTTGGGCAATTCACTTATACAGAGTATTAACAACTGGCAGACAAGTATGTGAGTTGTTACAAACAAGGTTTTAAACAATTAGCAGAAGAAAATGTGACTAGTTACAATATTATTTAAGCTGCTTAGAGCAAAATGAGTTAATAGTTAGGCAGATGCTTATTTAAAGTGGGTCAGATCAAGTTGTGTAGTTGTTTGAAAACAAGAAAGGAAAGTAAGAATGGCTAGTAGAAGATGTAGGGGAAGTAGAGTATAGGAGACAGACTAGACAGGTAGGTTGTTTTGAGACTGTAAGAATTAAGAGTGTTTGGAGATAGAGGAAGGGAAGAGGTAGAAGAGGCAGGGGAATACTGTTAGAGATACATTAAGAGTGAGGTGGTGAAATAGGTGAAAGGATGGTGGTTTCAGGGTGGTTGGCTACAGTGGCAAGACCACTTTGTTTTTAGGTATTTCCTTGTGGCTAATTTAAAACTTTTGCTGTGCTGGAGGGATTTTATTTCCAAGGGGAGTTGGTTTCAGGATGTAGCTGGGTTATAGTTAAAGAGAAGGGAAGGCAGCCTATTTTGGTTTTGGGTTTGTAGATGTCTAATAATTCTTGATTTGAGCTGCGTAGCATCCTAGCAGGGGAATATTTGGATATGATAGTGGAGAGGCTGGGGCAGTAGGAGGGTAGATAGAGGATACAGTGGATGATTTGTAGTTGGTGTAGTTGGAGCAGCTGAGGGAATTCTAGCCAGTCTAGTTGCTGTAGTGATAAGCAGTGGTGTGACTTGTAGGTTTGGTTAGCTGCAAATCTGGCGATCTTATTATAGGTAGTTTCCAGCTTGCAAATAAGTGTAGAATTTAGGTTTGTGAATATGTGGCAGCTGTAGTGTTGGAAGTAATAAAGCCTGGGAGAGAGTTATTCGGGCAGTGTTAGTTATTTCTTGCTACGGAAAAGGTGCCCAAGTTTCTGATGAGTTCTTTTTACCGAGTTAGTAATATGGAGATAAAACTTAAGCTGATCATCTATTGTAACACCTAGCAATTTAGTACTAGATTCAGCTGAGATGATAGTGTTGTTGCAGGATAAGATGGTTAATGTACTTTTGAGTGTGGTGATGTTTTTAGGGAGGAAGAGTAGGAGCTTAGTTTTTTTGGATTAAGTATTAGTTTGTTATCACTAAGCCAAGTCTCAATGGAGTGGAAGGATGCCTGGGTAGTTGAATGGAGGTCAGTTGGGTTGTCAGCAATAGTTATAACAGTTGAGTCATCAGCATATTGCACAAGAGATGACTGGGGACAAGAGGAGTAGAGCAAGTTGGTGAAAGTATTAAGAGTAGTGGTCCAAGTATGGACCCTTGGTGGACTCCCATTTGTACAGTGAGATGGGAGGATAGTGCAGAGAGCCATTTAACTGATTGCTGGCAGGTAGAGAGATAGGTGGAGAACCAGGAGATAGTAGGGGGAGAGAAATGTAAGTTAGTGAGTTTATCTAGAAGGAGTGGGTGAGAGACAATGTCAAAGGCTTTAGAAAGGTCAAGGAATAGACATGAGACAAGTTTATTGTTATCATGAGCTAGGGAGACTATATTGATGAATGATATGAGTGCAGTAGTTGTACTATGCTTGGGATGGAAACCATGCTGTGTGGGTGGGAGAAGGTTTTCCTGGTGAAGATAATGTATTACCTGCTTGTGAATGCATTTCTCTAGGATTTGGATTTTTGAGAGTGGAGAGAGTATGACAATCGGTCTGAAGTTGGATATGTCTGAGGAGTTGCCCCCTTTGTGAATAACAGAGTAAAGAATTTCTTCCATACAGTGGAGACATACGATTCAGAAATGGATCGGTTGATTAAGATGGATACAGGATAGGCAAGAGGTTCAGAGGCAATCTGCAGGAAGTAAGAGGGTAGCTTGTCAACAGATGGGGAGCAAGGTTTAAGTTTAGAGAGTAATGACTTTACATACTTAGTTGATACTGCTTTTAGAGAGAAGGAGTTAGGAGGGTTTGGAAGAGGTATAGAGTTTGTGCGGGTGCTACTGTTGTTTCTGGGGGAAGAGAATTTATTATGGAGGTTATTGAGTTTATAAAATGATTGTTAAATTTGTTGGCTATGTCTTCAGGTGTTGCATTGGGACATGGGTTAGGAGATGAAGGGTTTCCTGGATGAAGAGTCTGTTTAATAGAGCTCCAGAATTTCTTTGGGTCTGATTTAAGAGTAGAGGGAGGATTGGCGTAGAAGTTTATTTTTTCATAATGGATGTTTTTTTATTTTATTTCTGAGTTCTTTATATTTCTGAAGAAGAGAAGGGGTCCTAGTTTTAGTCCACATTTTCCAAATCCTATCCCGGTCTTTCATGAGGGTTCTGGTAGACTTAGTGGGCCAAGGAGCAGTATTAGATTTGATTCTAATCGTGCAAAGAGGAGCAAGTGAGTCAAGAATGTTTAGGAATGTAGTGTTGAAGGAGTGCAGAAAAGATCAAAGAAAACAGATTACGATGGTTTGGGCACATGTGTAGAAAAGCAGAAGACAATTTGGTGAGGGAGATTTGGGACAGACAGGAAGAAGGTAAGAGGAAGCAAGGATGTCCAGCAAAGAGGTGGATGGATTGTGTGAAAGAAGATCTGCGACAGGCAGGCATGAGTGTTGAAGAAGGCAGGAGTGTGGCACTGAATCAAGAGAGAGTTGGTGACAGTTAATACGATACCCCATGTAAATGGGAAAAAGGGGGATGATGATGATGTTGAAGGAGTGGACACCTTCATCTAAAGGAAGAGTGGTGAGGTAAGACGAGTTAATTTTGGAGAGTTGGTGAATAAAGGAGTTAGGACAGAAATGAGAAAGTGAGTGGGTGGTAATAAATTTGTTAGGTTTGGTAAGGTGGGGAGTATGTCTGGTAACTGTTATAGGGCAGTGGTAGCTGAGGGCATTTGGAAGGGTTTGGGAGTTATGATAGTTTTGAGGGTGGGAGACCAATATCCAGTCGAGAAAGCTAGGTAGGCAAGATTTATTAATGTAGGTTGGGGTTGTGATTAGCTGCTCAAACCCATGTAGATTTATACAGGAAGTAGTGTTGGGAGGTTGTATTGTAAGCCAGTCAATATTTGCATCTCCCAGTATAATTATTTCATTGTGGATGGTATGTTAGAGGTGAGATAGGATGTTCTCAAGTATGTTAATATTATCACCAGGGGAATATAGATTGCTGCGACAGTTATGGTGTTGAAACTATTAAGTTTGAAGTTGGTCAGTAGGAATTCAGCTGGTGAGAAGGAGGATAAGTCTAGTGTGGGACTGATTTGGGAGCGACAATTGGAGTAGAGTATGGAGACTCCTACTCCTTTTCTTTTAGGTCAATCTAATCTAAGGATATTATAGCCAGGAGGGATGATTTCACTGTCCAGATGGTGTGGTTTTAACCATGTTTCAGTTAGGGTAACTATGTCAGGAGTATAGCTAGCTATCCAAGCATGGAGTTCTTGAACTTTATTTACAAGGTTCCTGATGTTGATAGAGCAGAATTGTACTTGTTTTTGTGGGTTGGAGAGGTTGGCAGGTTTAGATACAGGGGGGTTATTGTTCAGGGTAGTGTCTGTAGGGCCTGGGTTAGGATGAATGTCACCAGATAGAAGTAGAGGTTTGTAATGGGGTTTTAATTTGAGTAAGTTCATAGGTAGGTACTAGGCTATTGGCCCTAGGGCCTATACAAGCCTAACCAAAAAGGTACCCTGACTTTCGCCACCCAAGAAAATTATTTTCCTGTGCCCCTGTCAAGCAGAACCACAGAAGTGATCCCCAGGGTGAATTTCCTATTACCCATGCAATCATCAAGATTTTTCTTGAAGAGTGCTAATGAGGAGCTCTGTATGGGAAGTCTCTGGGACAGGAATCTATCCCTCCAGCATGTTCTGTTTATTGTGGTGACAAGGTTTAGGTCCCTAGAGAGTGTAGCTTGGAGGATTGGGGCTTCTTTAAGTGGAGCATGTCCAACAGCTCTGGGTTTGACATAGCTTTGTATGTTAGGCAGAGATCACCTCTGAGTAGGCGATATGTGACTGAGTAAAGCTGGAGATTTTTTAGTTGGTCTGCGTAGGGCACCTGTTTGAGGCCAGTAATCCTCTTTGTGAGGTATATTTGTGGCCTTTCCAGTTGTTGTAGATGTCTTGTGAGGTACATACCAAAAGGGGCATTGTACTCTATAATGGGTCTAATGAGTGATGAGTAGAGGGGAACAATGAATTATTTTTTTCTGGATGAGAAACCTTTTGTGATGAGGTGTGCCACATAGAAGGATTTCCTGATCACTGTGGCGATGTGATTATCAAAGGAGAGACTACTGACCGCCTGTGTCCCAAGATCTCTTATCACACTTTTGGTGTTAAGCAGACTACCGCCTATGTGGTAGTTCAAGGCTACAGAGATTTTACCAAAGGAAATGACAATGCACTTTTTGGCATTGAGCTTGAGATCATGGCTTTGACACCAGGCATCTGTCTCAGAGAGGCCCTTTTGTAAGATGTCCACATCATTAGGAGTTTCGATTATGGCTCCTAGTTTGCAGTCATCTGCAAATTTAGTTAGCCAAAGACCTTCTGTGTTAGCCTGTACTTCAGAGAAGGGTGACCTAATGGTTAAGGTGTTTGACTTGCAAACACAAGGTGCAGGGTTTGATTCTCACAAGGGATAATTGGCTAGGCTTAAAATGCCTCGCAAGGGCAGTTAGCTTAGTACTAATCTATGAACCTATATCTTTGAACCTATGAACCTAAACAGGAGAGGACCCAGGAGTGAACCCTGTGGAACTTTACTTGTCACTGATCTGAAGTCTGATTTGGAGTCTGCTACTTTCACAGTGTGGGTTCTGTCAGCAAGCCAGTTGGCAACCCGTCTTGTGACATAGGGATTTATACCTAGTTTAGTGAGTTTATCTATAATTCCAGAGTGAGGGGATGGTGTTGAATGCCTTGGTGAGATCTAGATTGGCTGTGTGAACCACCTTACCCTCATCTATGGCTTTGGTGACTACTTCAAAGAAGTCTATCAGGTTTAGGAGACATGATCTGCTTTTTACAAACCCGAACTGTGTAGGGTCCAGAGTTTGGAGATATTCAATGTCTTTGTTTATGAGTTCCATGATGATACATTCCATGGCCTTGCAGACCAGGCTCATCAGGCTAATGGGGCGGTAGTTCCCGGGGTCTGTTGTGGCCCCCCTTTGTGGAGTAGGATAACTGTCATGATGTGCCATTCAATGGCGACAATGCCTGAGGTGAGGCTATGATTGAACATGGTACTTAGGTGGGGTGCCAGTTCATTCTGTAGTTCATGTAGAAGGCAGCCTAGACTTTGTTTTTTTTTGTTTTAAAGGGGAGGGGGGAGATATTTTTATTTTAGGAATGGGAGTGGTGGGGGGAAGGATGGAGGGACAAATTAGTAGATAGGGTTGTGGTGTAGTACTTGAGCTAAGAGTGGTGTTTGAGGGATGGAAATAGGGAGTGAGTGACAGGAGGTGAGGTGATAGAGTATAAGGAGTAGAGAAGGTAAGAGTATAGTTTGAGTTGTAAGAGACATGTCACTTTATGGGATGTAGAACAGAGGATGAGAAGAAGGGGTGGCAGTAAGGTAGATAGGAGGTGAGGTGACAGAGTATAAGGAGTAGAGAAGGTAAGAGTATAGTTTGAGTTGTAAGAGACGTCACTTTATGGGATGTAGAACAGAGGATGAGAGGAAGGGGTGGCAGTAAGATAGATAGGAGGTGAGGTGACAGAGTGTAAGGAGTAGAGAAGGTAAGAGTATAGTTTGAGTTGTAAGAGACATGTCACTTTATGGGATGTAGAACAGAGGATGAGAGGAAGGGGTGGCAGTAAGGTAGATAGGAGGTGAGGTGATGGAGTATAAGGACTAGAGAAGGTAAGAGTATAGTTTGAGTTGTAAGAGACATGCCACTTTATGGGATGTAGAACAGAGGATGAGAGGAAGGGGTGGCAGTAAGGTAGATAGGAGATGAGGTGACAGAGTATAAGGAGTAGAGAAGATAAGAGTATAGTTTGAGTTGTAAGAGACATGTCACTTTATGGGATGTAGAACACAGGATGAGAGGAAGGGGTGGCAGTAAGGTAGATAGGAGGTGAGGTGATGGAGTATAAGGACTAGAGAAGGTAAGAGTATAGTTTGAGTTGTAAGAGACATGTCACTTTATGGGATGTAGAACAGAGGATGAGAGGAAGGGGTGGCAGTAAGGTAGATAGGAGGTGAGGTGATGGAGTATAAGGAGTAGAGAAGGTAAGAGTATAGTTTGAGTTGTAAGAGACATGTCACTTTATGGGATGTAGAACAGAGGATGAGAGGAAGGGGTGGCAGTAAGGTAGATGGGAGGTGAGGTGACAGAGTATAAGGAGTAGAGAAGGTAAGAGTATAGTTTGAGTTGTAAGAGACATGTCACTTTATGGGATGTAGAACAGAGGATGAGAGGAAGGGGGGCAGTAAGGTAGATAGGAGGTGAGGTGAGGTGATAGAGTATAAGGAGTAGAAGGTAAGAGTATAGTTTGAGTTGTAATAGACATGTCACTTTATGGGATGTAGAACAGAGGATGAGAGGGAGGGGTGGCAGTAAGGCAGATAGGAGGAGAGGTGAGGTGACAGAGTATAAGGAGTAGAGAAGGTAAGAGTATGGTTTGAGTTGTAAGAGACATGTCACTTTATGGGATGTAGAACAGAGGATGAGAGGAAGGGGTGGCAGTAAGGTAGATAGGAGGTGAGGTGACAGAGTATAAGGAGTAGAGAAGGTAAGAGTATAGTTTGAGTTGTAAGAGACATGTCACTTTATGGGATGTAGAACAGAGGATGAGAGGAAGGGGTGGCAGTAAGGCAGATAGGAGGTGAGGTGAGGTGACAGAGTATAAGGAGTAGAGAAGGTAAGAGTATAGTTTGAGTTGTAATAGACATGTCACATTATGGGATGTAGAACAGAGGATGAGAGGAAGGGGTGGCAGTAAGGTAAATAGGAGGTGAGGTGATGGAGTATAAGGAGTAGAGAAGGTAAGAGTATAGTTTGAGTTGTAAGAGACATGTCACTTTATGGGATGTAGAACAGAGGATGAGAGGAAGGGGTGGCAGTAAGGTAGATAGGAGGTGAGGTGACAGAGTATAAGGAGTAGAGAAGGTAAGAGTATAGTTTGAGTTGTAAGAGACATGTCACTTTATGGGATGTAGAACAGAGGATGAGAGGAAGGGGTGGCAGTAAGGTAGATAGGAGGTGAGGTGATAGAGTATAAGGAGTAGAGAAGGTAAGAGTATAGTTTGAGTTGTAATAGACATGTCACTTTATGGGATGTAGAACAGAGGATGAGAGGGAGGGGTGGCAGTAAGGCAGATAGGAGGTGAGGTGAGGTGACAGAGTATAAGGAGTAGAGAAGGTAAGAGTATAGTTTGAGTTGTAAGAGACATGTCACTTTATGGGATGTAGAACAGCGGATGAGAGGAAGGGGTGGGAGTAAGGTAGATAGGAGGTGAGGTGATGGAGTATAAGGAGTAGAGAAGGTAAGAGTATAGTTTGAGTTGTAAGAGACATGTCACTTTATGGGATGTAGAACAGAGGATGAGGAAGGGGTGGCAGTAAGGTAGAAAGGAGGTGAGGTGACAGTATAAGGAGTAGAGAAGGTAAGAGTATAGTTTGAGTTGTAAGAGACATGTCACTTTATGGGATGTAGGACAGAGGATGAGAGGAAGGGGTGGCAGTAAGGTAGATAGGAGGTGAGGTGACAGTATAAGGAGTAGAGAAGGTAAGAGTATAGTTTGAGTTATGAGAGACATGTCACTTTATGGGATGTAGAACAGAGGATGAGAGGAAGGGGTGGCAGTAAGGTAGATAGGAGGTGGGGTGATAGAGTATAAGGAGTAGAGAAGGTAAGAGTATAGTTTGAGTTTTAAGAGACATGTCACTTTATGGGATGTAGAACAGAGGATGAGGAGGAAGGGGTGGCAGTAAGGTAGATAGGAGGTGAGGGTGATAGAGTATAAGGGTAGAGAAGGTAAGGTATGGTTTGAGTTGTAAGAGGCGTCACTTTATGGGATGTAGAACAGCGGATGAGAGGAAGGGGTGGCAGTAAGGTAGATGGGAGGTGAGGTGACAGGTATAAGGAGTAGAGAAGGTAAGAGTATAGTTTGAGTTGTAAGAGACATGTCACTTTATGGGATGTAGAGCATACGATGAGAGGAAGGGGAGGCAGTAAGGTAGATAGGAGGTGAGGTGACAGAGTATAAGGAGTAGAGAAGGTAAGAGTATAGTTTGAATTAAAGAGACATGTCACTTTATGGGATGTAGAACACAGGATGAGAGGAAGGGGTGGCAGTAAGGTAGATAGGAGGTGAGGTGATGGAGTATAAGGAGTAGAGAAGGTAACAGTATAGTTTGAGTTGTAAGAGACATGTCACTTTATGGGATGTAGAACAGAGGATGAGAGGAAGGGGTGGCAGTAAGGTAGATAGGAGGTGAGGGTGACAGTATAAGGAGTAGAGATGGTAAAAGTATAGTTTGAGTTGTAAGAGACATGTCACTTTATGGGATGTAGAACAGAGGATTCGAGGAAGGGGTGGCAGTGGGTAGATAGGAGGTGAGGTGATGGAGTATAAGGAGTAGAGAAGGTAAGAGTAGAGTTTGGAGTTGTAAGAGACATGTCACTTTATGAGCTGTGGAACAGGAGGGATGAGAGGAAGGGGTGGCAGTAAGGTAGATAGGAGGTGAGGTGACAGTATAAGGGAGTAGAGAAGGTAAGAGTATAGTTTGAGTTGTGAGACATGCCACTTTATGGGATGTAGAACAGAGGATGAGAGGAAGGTGGCAGTAAGGTAGATGGGAGGTGAGGTGATGAGTATAAGGAGTAGAAGGTAAGAGTATAGTTTGAGTTGTAAGAGACATGTCACTTTATGGGATGTAGAGACACAGGATGAGAGGAAGGGGTGGCAGTAAGGTAGATGGGAGGTGAGGTGATAGAGTATAAGGAGTAGAAGGTAAGAGTATAGTTTGAGTTGTAGAGACATGTCACTTTGGGATGTAGAACACAGGATGAGAGGAAGGGGTGGCAGTAAGGTAGATAGGAGGTGAGGTGATAGAGTATAAGGAGTAGAGAAGGTAAGAGTATAGTTTGAGTTGTAAGAGACATGTCACTTTATGGGATGTAGAACACAGGATGAGGAGGAAGGGGTGGCAGTAAGGTAGATAGGAGGTGAGGGTGATAGAGTATAAGGAGTAGAGAAGGTAAGAGTATAGTTTGAGTTGTAGAGACATGTCCTTTATGGGATGTAGAACACAGGATGAGAGGAAGGGGTGGCAGTAAGGTAGGAATGGGAGGTGAGGTGATAGAGTATAAGGAGTAGAGAAGGTAAGAGTATAGTTTGAGTTGTAAGAGACATGTCACTTTATGGGATGTACATAGGATGAGAGGAAGGGTGGCAGTAAGGTAGGAGGTGGTGACAGGTATAGGGTAGAGGTGTATATGGTTTGAGTTGTAGAGGCGTCACTTTATGGGATGTGGTACACAGGATGAGAGGAAGGGTGGCAGTAAGGTAGATAGGAGGTGAGGTGATAGTATAAGGAGTAGAGAAGGTAAGAGTATAGTCTGAGTTATAAGAGACATGTCACTTTATGGGATATAGAACAGAGGATGAGAGGAAGGGGTGGCAGTAAGGTAGGAGGTGAGGTGATGGAGTATAAGGAGTAGAGAAGGTAAGAGTATAGTTTGAGTTGTAAAAGACATGTCACTTTATGGGATGTAGAACAGAGGATGAGAGGAAGGGGTGGCAGTAAGGTAGATAGGAGGTGAGGTGATGGAGTATAAGGAGTAGAGAAGGTAAGAGTATAGTTTGAGTTGTAAGAGACATGTCACTTTATGGGATGTAGAACAGAGGATGAGAGGAAGGGGTGGCATTGAGGTAGACAGGAGGAGAGGTGATATAGTATAAGGAGTAGAAGGTAAGGTATAGTTTGGGTTGTAAAGCATATGAGGGAGGTAAGGATAAGAGATGGAGTAAGGTGATGGAGTTAAGGAGAAGTAGTAGGTAGATGATTGTAAGGTAAGGGTAGTAGTAAAGGATGAGAGAATGAGGAGGTAGAAGAGGAGAAGTGAGTGAAGAGTGATTAGGAGGTGAAGAGTAAGGAGTTGAAGGTAGGATTTAGTTAGAAGAGATGATGAGAGTAGATAGGAGGTAGGTGAGGGTTAAGATGAGAAGGTAGAGTAGTTAGAGTTGAAGAGAATGTACTTTAGGGAGTTAAGAGAGGATGAAGGAGGGGTGGATGCAGATGGAGTGAGGTGATGGTTAAGGAATAGTTTAGAGAAGGTAAAGATAGAGTTAAGAGTAGTAGTTATGGAGAGACTTGGATGAAGAGGAGGGGGAAGGTATGAGAGGTGAAAGATAGGGTGGAGTAGAGATAGTTTGGGGAGGAACATGGATGTGTTGAGAGAGGATAAGGAGTGGGGGTAAGGTAATGGAGAGGAGATGAGTAAGGAGTAAAGGTAAGGATGTTTGAGTTGAAGAGGAGTAGTGAATGGGTGTAGAAGAGGATGAAGGAAGGGGGGATAGAGAGACTTAGGTGATGTATAATGAGAGGAGTAGTTTGAGTGTAGAGACTTATAGGGAGTAGACAGA
>NW_025049500.1:0-14329 GCF_019279795.1 Protopterus annectens | reverse complement strand
AAAAATTTATATGGGAAAAAAGCCCCAAAAAAAAATTTGGAAAAAAAAAAAGATTAAAAACACTGAAATTTATAAAAAAAGAAGGGGGGTTTAAAAAAAAAAAAAACTACCCCCACTGCTACCACTGGCTACACTTCTAACAAGCTCCCTGTAGAGACACAGATAGACCAAAATATTCAATTCAATTAATATTCAGTAAATAAATAAATAAAATACAGTACTATATGACAAAAGTACAGAAAAAGTGTACTTAATTTAGATTATACATCCACTTGATTGCAGGTAATTCTTAGCCACCAACAGCTCAGATATTTAGCAAAAATAACACAACATGTTACACTTTTATATGGCAAGACAAACTCCCTCCAGGCTAGGGGTTAAACACAGAAGATCAAAGAAGTGAAACTGTCCCCCACTGCTACCACTGGCTACACTTCTAACAAGCTCCATGTGGAGACACAGAGACCACAATATTCAAGTCAACTAATATTAAATGAAGAAAATATATAAAATGCAGTACTATATGAGAAAAGTGCAGATAAAAGTGTACTTAATTTAACCTATATGCCCAGTTGATTGTAGGTAAATCTTTGCCATCAACAGCTCAGATATTTAGCAGAAATAACACACGATTTAAGACTTATATGGCAGGAGAAACTCCCTAGGCTAGGAGTTAAACACAGAATATCAAAGAAGTGAAACTACCCCCCACAGCTTCCACTGGCTACACTTCTAACAAGCACCCTGTAGAAAAACAGAGCAACCACAATATTCAATTCAATTAATATTCAGTGAAATAAAATGCAGCACTATATGAAAAAAGTGCAGATAAAAGTATACTTAATTTAGTGTATATGTCCAGTTGATTGCAGGTAAATCTTAACCACCAAAAGCTCAGATATTAAGCAGAAATAAGATGTAACACTTTTGTATGTCATGAATAACCCTCTAAGCTGGGAGTTAAACCCAGAATATCAAAGAAATGAAACTACCTCCCCCCAGTGCTACCACTGCCTATACTTCTAACAAGATCCCTGTAGAAACACAGAGAGACAACAGTATTCAATTCAATTAATATTCAGTGAAAATAAAATAAATTAAAATGCAGTACTATATGAAAAAAGCAGATAAAATATACTTAATTTAGCTTATACATCCAGTTGATTGCAGGTAAACCTTTGCCTCCAACAGCTCAGATATTTAGCAGGAATAACACAAGATGTAACATTTATATGGCATGACAAATGCCCTAGGCTAGGAGTTAAACACAGAATATCAAATAAGTGAAACTACCCCCCACTGCTACAACTGGCTACACTTCTAACAGGCTCCCTGTAGAGGCTCAGAGAGACCACAATATTTAATTCAATTAATATTCAGTGAAAAAAATAAATAAAATGCAGCAATATATGAAAAAAGTGCATATAAAACTGTAGCTAAATTAGCTTATATGTCCAGTTGATTGCAGGTAAATCTTTGCCACCAACAGCTCAGTTATTTCATAGAAATAACACAAGATGTAACACTTATATTGCAGGACAAACTGTTGAGGCGAGGAGTTAAACACAGAATATCAAAGAAGTGAAACTACCCCCACTGTTACCACTGCCTACACTTCTAACAAGCTCTCTGTGGAGACACAGAGACAGCACAATATTTAATTCAACTAATATTCAGTGAAAAATAAATGAAATGCAGTACTATATGAAGAAAGTGGAGATAAAAGTGTACTTAATTTAGCTTATACATCCAGTTGATTGAAGTTAAGTATTAGCCACCAACAGCTCAGATATTTAGCAGAAATTACACAAGATGTAACACTTATATGACAAGAAAACAACTCTAGGCTAGGAGTTAAACACAGAATGTCAAAGAAGTGAAACTACCCCCCCACTCCTACCACTGACTATACTGCTAAAGAGTTCCCTGTAGAGACACAGAGAGACCACAATATTAAATTCAATTAATATTCAGTGAAAAAAAAGTGAAATGCAGTACTATATGAAGAAAGTGTAGATAAAAGTGTACTTAATTTAGCTTGTACATCCAGTTGATTGAAGGTAAATCTTAGCCACCAACACCTCTGATATTTAGCAGGAATAACACAAGATGTAACACTTATATGGCAAGACAAACCCCCTAGGCTAAGAGTTAAACACAAAATATCAAAGAAGTTAAACTACCCCTACTGCTACCACTGGCCAGACTTCTAACAAGCTCCCTGTAGAGACACAGAGAGACCACAATATTCAGTTAAATTAATATTCAGTGAAAACAATAAATAAAATGCAGTACTATTCAAAAAAATGCACACACAAGATGTAACATTTATATGGCAAGACAAACACCCTAGGGTAGGATCTAAACACAGAATATAAAAGAAGTGAAACTACCCCCCACTGCTACCACTGCCTACACTTCTAACAAGCTCCCAGTAGAGACACAGAGAGACCACAATATTCAGTTCAATTAATATTCAGTGAAAACAATAAATAAAATGCAGTACTATTTGAAAAAAGTGCAGATAAAATTTGACTTATTTAGCCTATACATCCAGTTGATTGCAGGTAAATCTTAGCCACCAACACCTCAGATATTTAGCAGAAATAACACAAGATGTAACACTTATATGGCAAAACAAACCCTCTAGGGTAGGAATTAAACACAGAATATCAAAGAAGTGAGACTACCCCCCTCTGCTACCACTGGCTACACTTCTAACAAGCTCCCTGTAGAGACACAGATAGACCACAATATTCAATTCAATTAATATTCAGTGAAAAAAATAAATAAAATGCAGGAGTATATGAAAAAGTGCAGATAAAAGTGTATTTAATTTAGCATATAAGTCCAGTTGATTGCAGATAAATCTTAGCCACCAACAGCTCAGATATTTAGCAGTAATAACACAAAATGTAACACTTATATGACAAAACATACCCACTATGCCTGGAGTTAAACACAGAATATCAAAGAAGTGAAACTACCCCCCACTGCTACCACTGGCTGCACTTCTAACAAGCTCCCTGTAGAGACACAGATAGACCACAATATTCAATTCAATTAATATTCAGTAAATAAATAAATGAAATGCAGTACTATATGACAAAAGTACAGAAAAAGTGTACTTAATTTAGATTATACATCCACTTGATTGCAGGTAATTCTTAGCCACCAACAGCTCAGATATTTAGCAAAAATAACACAAGATGTTACACTTTTATATGGTAAGACAAACTCCCTCCAGGCTAGGAGTTAAACACAGAAGATCAAAGAAGTGAAACTATCCCCCACTGCTACCACTGGCTACACTTCTAACAAGCTCCATGTGGAGACACAGAGACCACAATATTCAAGTCAACTAATATTCAATGAAGAAAATATATAAAATGCAGTACTATATGAAAAAAGTGCAGATAAAAGTGTAGTTAATTTAACCTATATGTCCAGTTGATTGTAGGTAAATCTTTGCCATCTACAGCTCAGATATTTAGCAGAAATAACACAAGATTTAAGACTTATATGGCAGGAGAAACTCCCTAGGCTAGGAGTTAAACACAGAATATCAAAGAAGTGAAACTACCCCCCACAGCTTCCAATGGCTACACTTCTAACAAGCACCCTGTAGAAAAACAGAGCGACCACAATATTCAATTCAATTAATATTCAGTGAAATAAAATGCAGCACTATATGAAAAAAGTGCAGATAAAATTTGACTTATTTAGCCTATACATCCAGTTGATTGCAGGTAAATCTTAGCCACCAACACCTCAGATATTTAGCAGAAATAACACAAGATGTAACACTTATATGGCAAGACAAACCATCTAGGGTAGGAATTAAACACAGAATATCAAATAAGTGAGACTACCCACCTCTGCTACCACTGGCTACACTTCTGACAAGCTCCCTGTAGAGACACAGATAGACCACAATATTCAATTCAATTAATATTCAGTGAAAAAAAAAATAAAATGTCGTACTACATGAAACAAAGTGCAGATAAAAGTGTAATTAATTTATCTTATACATCCAGTTGATTGCAGTAAATCTTAGCCCGCAACAGCTCAGATATTTAGAAGAAATAACACAAGATGTGACACTTATATGGCAAGACAAACTGCCTAGGCAAGGAGTTAAACACAGAATATCAAAGAAGTGAAACTAAACTTACTTCTACCACTGGCTACACTTCTAACAAGCTCCATGTAGAGACACAGACAGACCACAATATTCAGTTCAATTAATATTCAGTGAAAACAATAAATAAAACACAGTACTATATGAAAAAAGAGAAGATAAAAAGTAGTTAATTTAACCTTATGTCCCAGTTGATTGTAGGTAAAATCTTGCCATCTACAGCTCACAAGATGTAGCATTTATATGGCAAGACAAACGCCCTAGGGTAGGATCTAAACACAGAATATCAAAGAAGTGAAACTACCCCCCACTGCTACCACTGCCTACACTTCTAACAAGCTCCCAGTAGAGACATAGAGAGACCAAACTATTCAGTTCAATTAATATTCAGTGAAAACAATAAATAAAATGCAGTACTATTTGAAAAAAGTGCAGATAAAATTTGACTTATTTAGCCTATACATCCAGTTGATTGCAGGTAAATCTTAGCCACCAACACCTCAGATATTTAGCAGAAATAACACAAGATGTAACACTTATATGGCAAGACAAACCCTCTAGGGTAGGAATTAAACACAGAATATCAAAGAAGTGAGACTACCCCCTCTGCTACCACTGGCTACACTTCTAACAAGCTCCCTGTAGAGACACAGATAGACCACAATATTCAATTCAATTAATATTCAGTGAAAAAAAATGCAGGAGTATATGAAAAAAGTGCAGATAAAAGTGTATTTAATTTAGCATATAAGTCCAGTTGATTGCAGATAAATCTTAGCCACCAACAGCTCAGATATTTAGCAGTAATAACACAAAATGTAACACTTATATGACAAAACATACCCACTATGCCTGGAGTTAAACACAGAATATCAAAGAAGTGAAACTACCCCCACTGCTACCACTGGCTACACTTCTAACAAGCTCCCTGTAGAGACACAGATAGACCAAAATATTCAATTCAATTAATATTCAGTAAATAAATAAATAAAATACAGTACTATATGACAAAAGTACAGAAAAAGTGTACTTAATTTAGATTATACATCCACTTGATTGCAGGTAATTCTTAGCCACCAACAGCTCAGATATTTAGCAAAAATAACACAAGATGTTACACTTTTATATGGCAAGACAAACTCCCTCCAGGCTAGGAGTTAAACACAGAAGATCAAAGAAGTGAAACTATTCCCCACTGCTACCACTGGCTACACTTCTAACAAGCTCCATGTGGAGACACAGAGACCACAATATTCAAGTCAACTAATATTCAATGAAGAAAATATATAAAATGCAGTACTATATGAAAAAAGTGCAGATAAAAGTGTACTTAATTTAACCTATATGCCCAGTTGATTGTAGGTAAATCTTTGCCATCAACAGCTCAGATATTTAGCAGAAATAACACAAGATTTAAGACTTATATGGCAGGAGAAACTCCCTAGGCTAGGAGTTAAACACAGAATATCAAAGAAGTGAAACTACCCCCCACAGCTTCCACTGGCTACACTTCTAACAAGCACCCTGTAGAAAAACAGAGCAACCACAATATTCAATTCAATTAATATTCAGTGAAATAAAATGCAGCACTATATGAAAAAAGTGCAGATAAAAGTATACTTAATTTAGTGTATATGTCCAGTTGATTGCAGGTAAATCTTAACCACCAAAAGCTCAGATATTAAGCAGAAATAAGATGTAACACTTTTGTATGTCATGAATAACCCTCTAAGCTGGGAGTTAAACCCAGAATATCAAAGAAATGAAACTACCTCCCCCCAGTGCTACCACTGCCTATACTTCTAACAAGATCCCTGTAGAAACACAGAGAGACAACAGTATTCAATTCAATTAATATTCAGTGAAAATAAAATAAATTAAAATGCAGTACTATATGAAAAAAGCAGATAAAATATACTTAATTTAGCTTATACATCCAGTTGATTGCAGGTAAACCTTTGCCTCCAACAGCTCAGATATTTAGCAGGAATAACACAAGATGTAACATTTATATGGCATGACAAATGCCCTAGGCTAGGAGTTAAACACAGAATATCAAATAAGTGAAACTACCCCCCACTGCTACAACTGGCTACACTTCTAACAGGCTCCCTGTAGAGGCTCAGAGAGACCACAATATTTAATTCAATTAATATTCAGTGAAAAAATAAATAAAATGCAGCAATATATGAAAAAAAGTGCATATAAAACTGTAGCTAAATTAGCTTATATGTCCAGTTGATTGCAGGTAAATCTTTGCCACCAACAGCTCAGTTATTTCATAGAAATAACACAAGATGTAACACTTATATTGCAGGACAAACTGTTGAGGCGAGGAGTTAAACACAGAATATCAAAGAAGTGAAACTACCCCCACTGTTACCACTGCCTACACTTCTAACAAGCTCTCTGTGGAGACACAGAGACAGCACAATATTTAATTCAACTAATATTCAGTGAAAAAATAAATGAAATGCAGTACTATATGAAGAAAGTGGAGATAAAAGTGTACTTAATTTAGCTTATACATCCAGTTGATTGAAGTTAAGTATTAGCCACCAACAGCTCAGATATTTAGCAGAAATTACACAAGATGTAACACTTATATGACAAGAAAACAACTCTAGGCTAGGAGTTAAACACAGAATGTCAAAGAAGTGAAACTACCCCCCCACTCCTACCACTGACTATACTGCTAAAGAGTTCCCTGTAGAGACACAGAGAGACCACAATATTAAATTCAATTAATATTCAGTGAAAAAAAAAGTGAAATGCAGTACTATATGAAGAAAGTGTAGATAAAAGTGTACTTAATTTAGCTTGTACATCCAGTTGATTGAATGTAAATCTTAGCCACCAACACCTCTGATATTTAGCAGGAATAACACAAGATGTAACACTTATATGGCAAGACAAACCCCCTAGTCTAAGAGTTAAACACAAAATATCAAAGAAGTTAAACTACCCCTACTGCTACCACTGGCCAGACTTCTAACAAGCTCCCTGTAGAGACACAGAGAGACCACAATATTCAGTTAAATTAATATTCAGTGAAAACAATAAATAAAATGCAGTACTATTCAAAAAAATGCACACACAAGATGTAACATTTATATGGCAAGACAAACACCCTAGGATAGGATCTAAACACAGAATATAAATGAAGTGAAACTACCCCCCACTGCTACCACTGCCTACACTTCTAACAAGCTCCCAGTAGAGACACAGAGAGACCACAATATTCAGTTCAATTAATATTCAGTGAAAACAATAAATAAACTGCAGTACTATTTGAAAAAAGTGCAGATAAAATTTGACTTATTTAGCCTATACATCCAGTTGATTGCAGGTAAATCTTAGCCACCAACACCTCAGATATTTAGCAGAAATAACACAAGATGTAACACTTATATGGCAAGACAAACCCTCTAGGGTAGGAATTAAACACAGAATATCAAAGAAGTGAGACTACCCCCCTCTGCTACCACTGGCTACACTTCTAACAAGCTCCCTGTAGAGACACAGATAGACCACAATATTCAATTCAATTAATATTCAGTGAAAAAAAATGCAGGAGTATATGAAAAAAGTGCAGATAAAAGTGTATTTAATTTAGCATATAAGTCCAGTTGATTGCAGATAAATCTTAGCCACCAACAGCTCAGATATTTAGCAGTAATAACACAAAATGTAACACTTATATGACAAAACATACCCACTATGCCTGGAGTTAAACACAGAATATCAAAGAAGTGAAACTACCCCCACTGCTACCACTGGCTACACTTCTAACAAGCTCCCTGTAGAGACACAGATAGACCAAAATATTCAATTCAATTAATATTCAGTAAATAAATAAATAAAATACAGTACTATATGACAAAAGTACAGAAAAAGTGTACTTAATTTAGATTATACATCCACTTGATTGCAGGTAATTCTTAGCCACCAACAGCTCAGATATTTAGCAAAAATAAGACAAAATTTAACACTTATATGGCAAGACAAACTCCCTAGGCTAAGAGTTAAACACAAAATATCAAAGAAGTTAAACTACCCCTACTGCTACCACTGGCTACACTTCTAACAAGCTCCCTGTAGAGACACAGAGAGACCACAATATTCAGTTCAATTAATATTCAGTGAAAACAATAAATAAAATGCAGTACTATTCAAAAAAATGTGCACACAAGATGTAACATGTATATGGCAAGACAAACTCCCTAGGCTAAGAGTTAAACACAAAATATCAAAGAAGTTAAACTACCTCCCACTGCTACCACTGCCTACACTTCTAACAAGCTCCCAGTAGAGACATAGAGAGAACACAATATTCAGTTCAATTAATATTCAGTGAAAAGAATAAATAAAATGCCATACTATTCGAAAAAAGTGCAGATAAAATTGGACTTATTTAGCTTATACATCCAGTTGATTGCAGGTAAATCTTAGCCACCAACACTTCAGATATTTAGCAGAAATAACACAAGATGTAACACTTATATGGCAAGACAAACCCTCTAGGCTAGGAGTTAAACAGAATATCAAAGAAGTGAGACTACCCCACCACTGCTACCACTGGCTACACTTCTAAAAAGCTCCCTGTAGAGACACAGAGAGACCACAATATTCAATACAATTAATATTCAGTGAAAAAATAAAATAAAATGCAAGAGTATATGAAAAAAGTGCAGATAAAAGTGTACTTAATTTACATTATACATCCACTTGATTGCAGGTAATTCTTAGCCACCAACAGCTCAGATATTAAGCAGAAATAACACAAGATGTAACACTTTTATATGGCAAGACAAACTCCCTCCAGGCTAGGAGTTAAACACAGAATTTATTTTATTTATTATTTATTTTACATTTGTTGACCAGGCTAGTCTAACTGGATATATGCCCATTTTCAGTAGAGGCCCGGGGAGATAAGCTCCGAGAAAATAAACAAAATCACATATACAAAAATTAATGTCTACAATGAACATTGCAGGTGCAGTATAGTGAATAATCAAAGAGGTCATTCTTTCATAACATAGTGCAAAATATACAGATACAATTAGTACAATACACAGAAGATCAAAGAAGTGAAACTACCCCCCACTGCTACCACTGGCTACACTTCTATCAAGCTCCATGTAGAGACACAGAGACAACAATATTCAAGTCAACTAATATTCAGTGAAAGAATATATAAAATGCAGTACTATATGAAAAAAGTGCAGATAAAAATTCACTTAATTTAACTTATATGTCCAGTTGATTGTAGGTAAATCTTTGCCACCAACAACTCAGATATTTAGCAGAAATAACACAAGATTTAACACTTATAGGTCAGGAGAAACCCCCTAGGCTAGGAGTTAATCACAGAATATCAAAGAAGTGAAACTACCCCACCCCCACAGCTTCCACTGGCTGCACTTTTAACAAGCCCCCTGTAGAAAAACAGAGAGACGACAATATTCAATTCAATTAATATTCAGTAAAAAAAAAAAAATTCAATACTATATGAAAAAAGTGCAGATAAAAGTGTACTTAATTTAGTGTATACATCCAGTTGATTGCAGGTAAATCTTAGCCACCAAAAGCTCAGATATCAAGCAGAAATAACATAAGATGTAACACTTTTGTATGTCAAGAATAACCCCGTCAACTAGGAGTTAAACCCAGAATATCAAATAAATGAAACTACCCCCTAGTGCTACCACTGCCTGTACTTCTAACAAGCTCCCTGTAGAAACACAGAGAGACAACAGTATTCAATACAATTAATATTCAGTGAAAATAAAATAAATAAAATGCTGTACTATATGAAAAAAGCAGATACAAGTGTACTTAATTTAGCTTATACATCCAGTTGATTGCAGGTAAATCTTAGCAACCAGCAGCTCAGATATTTCGCAGAAATAACACAAGATGTAAAACTTATATGGCAAGACAACCCCCGCTAGTCTAGGAGTTAAACACAGAATATCAAAGAAGTGAAATTATCCCCACTGGTACCACTGCTACACTTCAAACAAGCTCCTATTAGAGACACAGAGAGACCACAATATTCAATTCAATTAATATTCTGTGAAAAAATAAATAAAATGCAGCACTATCTGAAAAAGTGCAGATAAAAGTGTACTGAATTAAGCTTAAACATCCAGTTGATTGCAGGTAAATCTTTGCCTCCAACAGCTCAGATATTTAGCAGGAATAACACAAGATGTAACATTTATATGGCATGACAAATGCCCTAGGCTAGGAGTTAAACACAGAATATCAAATAAGTGAAACTACCCCCCACTGCTACCACTGGCTACATTTCTAACAGGCTCCCTGTAGAGGCTCAGAGAGACCACAATATTTAATTCAATTAATATTCAGTGAAAAAATAAATAAAATGCAGCAATATATGAAAAAAGTGCATATAAAACTGTAGCTAAATTAGCTTATATGTCCAGTTGATTGCAGGTAAATCTTAGCCACCAACAGCTCAGTTATTTCATAGAAATAACACAAGATGTAACACTTATATTGCAGGACAAACCATTGAGGCTAGGAGTTAAACACAGAATATCAAAGAAGTGAAACTACCCCCACTGTTACCACTGCCTACACTTCTAACAAGCTCCCTGTGGAGACACAGAGAGAGCACAATATTTAATTCAATTAATATTCAGTGAAACAATAAATGAAATGCAGTACTATATGAAGAAAGTGGAGATAAAAGTGTACTTAATTTAGCTTATACATCCAGTTGATTGAATGTAAGTCTTAGCCACCAACAGCTCAGATATTTAGCAGAAATTACACAAGATGTAACACTTATATGGCAAGAAAACCCCTCTAGGCTAGGAGTTAAACACAGAATGTCAAAGAAGTGAAACTACCCCCCCCCCCACTCCTACCACTGACTATACTGCTAAAGAGTTCCCTGTAGAGACACAGAGAGACCACAATATTAAATTCAATTAATATTCAGTGAAAACAAATAAATGAAATGCAGTAGTATATGAAGAAAGTGTAGATAAAAGTGTACTTAATTTAGCTTATACATCCAGTTGATTGAAGGTAAATCTTAGCCACCAACACCTCTGATATTTAGCAGGAATAACACAAGATGTAACACTTATATGGCAAGACAAACTCCCTAGGCTAAGAGTTAAACACAAAATATCAAAGAAGTTAAACTACCCCTACTGCTACCACTGGCCACACTTCTAACAAGCTCCCTGTAGAGACACAGAGAGACCACAATATTCAGTTCAATTAATATTCAGTGAAAACAATAAATAAAATGCAGTACTATTCGAAAAAAGTGCACACACAAGATGTAGCATTTATATGGCAAGACAAACGCCCTAGGGTAGGATCTAAACACAGAATATAAAAGAAGTGAAACTACCCCCCACTGCTACCACTGCCTACACTTCTAACAAGCTCCCAGTAGAGACACAGAGAGACCACAATATTCAGTTCAATTAATATTCATTGAAAACAATAAATAAAATGCAGTACTGTTTGAAAAAAGTGCAGATAAAATTTGACTTATTTAGCCTATACATCCAGTTGATTGCAGGTAAATCTTAGCCACCAACACCTCAGATATTTAGCAAAAATAAGACAAGATGTAACACTTATATGGCAAGACAAACTCCCTAGGCTAAGAGTTAAACACAAAATATCAAAGAAGTTAAACTACCCCTACTGCTACCACTGGCTACACTTCTAACAAGCTCCCTGTAGAGACACAGAGAGACCACAATATTCAGTTCAATTAATATTCAGTGAAAACAATAAATAAAATGCAGTACTATTCAAAAAAATGCGCACACAAGATGTAACATTTATATGGCAAGACAAACGCCCTATGGTAGGATCTAAACACTGAATATAAAAGAAGTGAAACTACCCCCCACTGCTACCACTGCCTACACTTCTAACAAGCTCCCAGTAGAGACACAGAGAGACCATAATATTCAGTTCAATTAATATTCAGTGAAAACAACAAATAAAATGCAGTACTATTTGAAAAAAGTGCAGATAAAATTTGACTTATTTAGCCTATACATCCAGTTGATTGCAGGTAAATCTTAGCCACCAACACCTCAGATATTTAGCAGAAATAACACAAGATGTAACACTTATATGGCAAGACAAACCCTCTAGGGTAGGAATTAAACACAGAATATCAAAGAAGTGAGACTACCCCCCTCTGCTACCACTGGCTACACTTCTAACAAGCTCCCTGTAGAGACACAGATAGACCACAATATTCAATTCAATTAATATTCAGTGAAAAAAAATGCAGGAGTATATGAAAAAAGTGCAGATAAAAGTGTATTTAATTTAGCATATAAGTCCAGTTGATTGCAGATAAATCTTAGCCACCAACAGCTCAGATATTTAGCAGTAATAACACAAAATGTAACACTTGTATGACAAAACATACCCACTATGCCTGGAGTTAAACACAGAATATCAAAGAAGTGAAACTACCCCCACTGCTACCACTGGCTACACTTCTAACAAGCTCCCTGTAGAGACACAGATAGACCAAAATATTCAATTCAATTAATATTCAGTAAATAAATAAATAAAATACAGTACTATATGACAAAAGTACAGAAAAAGTGTACTTAATTTAGATTATACATCCACTTGATTGCAGGTAATTCTTAGCCACCAACAGCTCAGATATTTAGCAAAAATAACACAAGATGTTACACTTTTATATGGCAAGACAAACTCCCTCCAGGCTAGGAGTTAAACACAGAAGATCAAAGAAGTGAAACTGTCCCCCACTGCTACCACTGGCTACACTTCTAACAAGCTCCATGTGGAGACACAGAGACCACAATATTCAAGTCAACTAATATTCAATGAAGAAAATATATAAAATGCAGTACTATATGAAAAAAGTGCAGATAAAAGTGTACTTAATTTAACCTATATGCCCAGTTGATTGTAGGTAAATCTTTGCCATCAACAGCTCAGATATTTAGCAGAAATAACACAAGATTTAAGACTTATATGGCAGGAGAAACTCCCTAGGCTAGGAGTTAAACACAGAATATCAAAGAAGTGAAACTACCCCCCACAGCTTCCACTGGCTACACTTCTAACAAGCACCCTGTAGAAAAACAGAGCAACCACAATATTCAATTCAATTAATATTCAGTGAAATAAAATGCAGCACTATATGAAAAAAGTGCAGATAAAAGTATACTTAATTTAGTGTATATGTCCAGTTGATTGCAGGTAAATCTTAACCACCAAAAGCTCAGATATTAAGCAGAAATAAGATGTAACACTTTTGTATGTCATGAATAACCCTCTAAGCTGGGAGTTAAACCCAGAATATCAAAGAAATGAAACTACCTCCCCCCAGTGCTACCACTGCCTATACTTCTAACAAGATCCCTGTAGAAACACAGAGAGACAACAGTATTCAATTCAATTAATATTCAGTGAAAATAAAATAAATTAAAATGCAGTACTATATGAAAAAAGCAGATAAAATATACTTAATTTAGCTTATACATCCAGTTGATTGCAGGTAAACCTTTGCCTCCAACAGCTCAGATATTTAGCAGGAATAACACAAGATGTAACATTTATATGGCATGACAAATGCCCTAGGCTAGGAGTTAAACACAGAATATCAAATAAGTGAAACTACCCCCCACTGCTACAACTGGCTACACTTCTAACAGGCTCCCTGTAGAGGCTCAGAGAGACCACAATATTTAATTCAATTAATATTCAGTGAAAAAATAAATAAAATGCAGCAATATATGAAAAAAAGTGCATATAAAACTGTAGCTAAATTAGCTTATATGTCCAGTTGATTGCAGGTAAATCTTTGCCACCAACAGCTCAGTTATTTCATAGAAATAACACAAGATGTAACACTTATATTGCAGGACAAACTGTTGAGGTGAGGAGTTAAACACAGAATATCAAAGAAGTGAAACTACCCCCACTGTTACCACTGCCTACACTTCTAACAAGCTCTCTGTGGAGACACAGAGACAGCACAATATTTAATTCAACTAATATTCAGTGAAAAAATAAATGAAATGCAGTACTATATGAAGAAAGTGGAGATAAAATTTAATGGAAAGAAAAACCTTTGATTAAAACTAAAAAAGGAAAACCCCCCCTTCCCCTTACACTTCTAACAAGCTCCGTAGA
>NW_025049499.1:0-14270 GCF_019279795.1 Protopterus annectens | reverse complement strand
TCCCTATGTGTATTACTTGTGAAACCCCCTTATCGGTAATTCCACCGGGTTTGCAGTTATGCGTGCCTTCTTAGTCTTACCCTTGTCCTTCCATGTGAATTCCCTACTGGACACTACTATAGGACTGTACACATTTCACACCTGCATTTTGCATTCTCCGTTGAATGGTTTGCATTATTAGGGGAGAGTAAGGCAGGTGCTACGGACAGATCCCTCCCACGGGCGGACAAAGGATTCCGAAACAACACCGAGGCCAGATGCTACATAACCAGGCTGCCTTGACTGGAACAGAGGACAGTACCCATTACACACCCTTCATGTGGGACTTGATGTGGCCCAGTTCTATGGACCCGAGGGGTATTTCTGTGTGGGGCTGCATTTCATGGACAGCTATCATCAACATTGAACACGCTTGTGCATATGTGTACCTGTGGCGGGGGACGACAATGAGATCACGTGAGTAATGCAGGAAGCTAAGGGATTCCATGAGTGGAATTTTTTGGGGCCTACAATGGACACCATGTGCATATGTCAAGTTAGATGTTGCTGGACTGTGTCCACCTGCCAGTGCTTTTCACTGCTGGTGTATGTTCCCAATCGGATGTTGTTTGACTACCCATTCACATGGTGCTACATAACCAGGTGATTTAGTACTGTGAACAAATGCATACATCCAAAGATGCTGGTTAGCAACTGCTTCATATAACACGCAGACATACCAATGGAACATATGCGTCACTGTATTTCCAATATAACACCACCGAACATGTTGATCACCTATATTCATTTAACCATGTTGTCTTCATAGGTGGGAATGCCATAGTTTACATATCCTACTTGACGCTGTGTGTGCCATTAGTATGTGTTCCACAGGTCGCACATCTGTTCCGCGTATGGTAGGGGGTGCTCCTCATTCTGTTGCTGGCAGATTGAGTGCTGTAGGTGGGCACGGGGGTCCGACTTTGTATGTGGAATGTCAACTGTAGTCCCTATGTGTATTTCCTGTGTTATGCCTTACCCCCTGTGTAATTTCCCGGTTTGCAGTTGTGGGTGCCATCTTGGCCATACGGTTGTCCATCCATGACAATTGCCTACTGGACACTAGTATAGGGCTGTACACATTGCACACCTGCATTTAGCATTCTCCGTGGATGGTTTGCATTATTAGCGGAGAGTAAGGCAGGTGCTACAAAATCCCTCCCAGGGGGGACAAAGGATTGCAAACAACACCGAGCCACAGTCTACATACCCAGAATCCCTTGACTGCAACAATACAGTACCCATTACACATCCTTCATGTGCGGACTGTGATGTGGACGAGTTCTATGGACCCGTACCCTGGGTATTTCTGTGCATCTGTGCTGCATTACATGGACAGCTATCAGCAACATTAAACAGTTTGGGGTGCATATGTGTACCTGTGACGACAATGAGTTCAGGTGTTGAAAAAAGGGCCATTCTGTTTTTAGACAATTTTGGGTCCTACAATGGACACCACTGTGCATATGTAAAGTGTAGAGCTTGTCGACTGTGTCCTTGTGAGCAGTGGGTTTCACTGATGCTGTGTTTTCCCAAAACGGATGTCTGCTTGACTACCCATACTGTGTAGTGCTACAGGAACCATGTTTTAACCACAACCCAATGGTGTACATCCAATGTTGCAGGTTAACAACCACTTTCATACCCAGAGGTCACGATTGGGTTGTATTGCCACTTTATTATCGGAACAACCCCTCCAGACTGTGTAAATCACGAGAACTTTAGGCCAGTCTTACCGGCCATTTGCAATTGTAATTAGCAGACACGTGTCAATACATGTATGATAAGACATATTGTCATGCAGAAGTTAATCTATGTTATTTGGACATTGGCTTCTGTTTTTGGCATCCGTTGCTGTGAGTGTTGCCAGTTACCATACACATTGCTTGCTCAGAGGCAGACTACACAATTCTGCACACTACTGTGGTCTCCTTTAAGGACCCTGAGCCAGTGGTCGCAGTACTGCAGCCACTGCATCAATCACATTTGCCATCTACCAGTACCTACAGGACTGCATGAACCAGGCATTCACTTACCCAACTGTGGTTCATTGTACCAATGCCAAGCATCCAGTGTGGTGTACCCCAGCCATACACAGGATGTACAACACGAGGAGGTGGCTACTACAAGGTGGAGCAGACACCTTGTGAGGTATGACACCCTTGGTCATCATATGTGAGAGTTACACACTGTCATGAATGTCCAGGGCACATTCCACAGATATACCTACATGGACCTGGCTAAAAATCATACCACCTTCAGTTGCTATGCTCAACACCTGGGAGCCCCCCCACATATGCTCTGACTGGGTTCACATAGAGGGGGGTTTACTCAACATACACACATTGCCAACATACAGGCTGACAAGTCCAGTGAGGACATCTCCACCCCTCCCCCACATGAGGAGATGTGTGTACCAGGGTTTGTGGTCACCAAATGTTCTGTGACACACAGGTGGGACATGCTCTCTCCAGGGTAGTGGACATAGCATCCATGGAAGGGGGCCCCGCTGTGTACTCCACTATCTCATTTAGGAATTGGACCCACAAGGAACAGTAGCCTCACCTCAGGTGGGGGACCCAGGTTGTGTCCCCAATGTAGTCCCACCCCCAGGGCCAATCCTCCACTGAGGCTGGTTATTACTGTCCCATTACCCTGAGGAGACCTATCTGCAAAGACATGGGGAGGGATCATACTGCTCCCTGACTGCATAGGGGACATACATACTTTGCCTCACAAACGGTTTGTATTGTTCAGGGGAGGTTCATGCCTTTAAAGCATGGTTGACATTTTTGGGGCAGTCACCCAGGCCATTGATGGGGTGTTGCAGTCCATACAGCCTACCTCGACCTGGCAAAGCCCCTCATCACATCAGCCCCCCCAGGTATCGTTGATAAAGCTATTGGCCGGGATGTGAACAGATCCATCACAGAATGTCTTTTAAACTGTCTATGTGACACAACCCACACGGTCATAGTTGCTGGCAGCATGTCAGACCTACTGCCTGTCAAGTGGTGTCCCATGAGGCCCTTCCATGGGAGTACTCCTGACAAACAACTACATTTTGACGGTAGAGGCACAGACAGGGGTGCTATGGTGAACAGTGTTTGTAGATGACTGCAAAACAGGTGCCATAGTGGGACGGACATCTGACACAGATATCCTTCAAAAGGGGGCCCCCCAGGTATGCATATCTGCTGTCAGGGACATGTCCCACAGCTAAATGCGAAGTAATGCAACATCATACCTGTGGAGAACTACTAGGTCACCCCCGTCCAGCATATAGGTGGCTGTCCACTCAGCACAGGGGTGATTACCAGGATCAGGGGACAGGTTTGTCGGTCACCATTCATTCCACACACACCACGGGGTTTTGTGGGACTTCTACATTGCCCACCTGTTTGTGCAGGGATTCACATCTACATCAGGCTAGGTCATTGTCTCCTTGTACCCATTACGTGTTACACCTATGATCTACTACATTGCCCCATTCAGACTGTATCTGACCATACACCTACAGCAGCTGGGAAGCCCCCTAGGTTAATTGTTGTACAGATGCAGGATGACATCATTTTGTGTAATGCTGCCCCACTTGTAGGACCCCCGCCACATTACGTCACATACCTGCTGTTTAGTGTTGACCTGTGCCTGACATACAAGGCCATGTCAACCCATATGTCATGTGTATGCTTCACCTACTGTATCTGCATCCCTCAGAACCACTAGGGCAGGTGACATTTACCTTGTCACGGTCATTAATGGGATGTGTTTGAGTGACACATATATCACCCAGACACTCATTATGCTGTGGATCTACATCACAGTACATGTGAGACAGAGATCCTTCCTAGCCTTGTTCGTGGGTATGTTGTCCATTGGATGGAGAATTGCAGGTATAGGCCAGGGATTACATCATTATCAGTGCTTGACTGAGGTACAGCAATATCATGAGTATTTTATCTGAAGCACAGAAGGTTGGCAAAGTCATCCTAACTATGGTGTAGTATTATGGCTGAACCTGGGACGATGGCCTACCCTGTACCTATGGACGTATGAACCTATATTCATAGTTTGTCACATTTACAATTGTCTATCCACTATACTCTTTCTCCAGTGTATATTTCTGTGGCACATGATTGTCCTCTGTATTACATGCAGGTATGCTGTGTACAGTGCACATACCCTGTTGATGACAGTGTATCTGTGTCCCTAACACTGTGATACTGAGGACTACCACACATCCTTCACAACATTACATGCATATGTCCATTCTATTCTTCTTTGGCCTATGGGGGGTGTTAAGGCAAACATTACTCAAGTCCCTGTTTGTGCCTGCTTCACGTTGTTGTTCGACCAGGCTCCGGGGAGTCATGTGTTGGACAGTAGTGTGTCTGCGTGTTTGCCATGTGTTTTTTTTGCCGGTACATCTGTGGGTGGTGTAGTTGGCACATGTTCCTCTTTGCAGGGACACCCATCCTGGGGTTAGAGTCATGCATCAGGACTTGGCAGGAGCCATATGTCGAGTACTATTCCGACAGTCGTATGCCTTCATGCACTACTACTGCGTGTTAGTGGCTATGTGTATGTGGTAGACAACGAGATTGTGATGGTTGGCATGACCTATTCCCATGCTAGAACTACACATCTGTCAATTAAGTTTTTAAATCAAACTGTAACACTCATTCGTATTTTCAAAATGACAGTCAATAACACAGGAAGCTGGGTTAATAACTTTTACTACTGTGCAGCAGGAGGCAAGAATATGCAGTAAAAATTTAGACATTTGTTTAACTCTATACATGTTACATCTGTATGAGCCCGTATACTATCATCTTTTGCACACATTAATGATGTGGTCAGTCACAAGGCATTTACATGCTAGAGTCCAGAATTGTATTCCTACAACAGTGCTCAGGTAATGCTTATTAAATGTTTTCCCATGAGGATAGCACAACCTTAGCCACATATTCAATTAGACTGTACTAAATTCTGCTCTGTCACGGTTCCAACACTGTTCAGATCCAGTCCTCACTCCATTTCCTACTAGGTTCCTTTGTCTCTCTGCTGAGCAGCTGTACTCTGTGTTAGAGCTCACAAGCCTATCCTCCTCAGTGGAAGGATGACAGATATACCTGTACATACATGTATTATTCTTAACCGAGCAGATGACTAATGCTGAATGACATACACCTGCTGCACTGGTTACTGCTAGGGTCAGGGTTCAATCACACTGCAGCTACACTACAGGCAATTACATGCATGATAAGCTGTACTGCCATATTGTAAGGTAGAATAATATGCATTATACACTATTTGCTTCTAAAGTTGCACGTCATATATATGTTTAAATATGTATTTTGCTAACATTCTCCTCCTTTGATTGCTTCTACTCTATCCAGAAACATATACAACATTATTTCATTCCCTAGCCTCTTCCTCTGTGGAACGTTTAACTAGGCAAGTAATTTGTTGTACATTTCAAGAAGGATTGCATTTTCTATTGACAAATACCACTACAGGTCTTGATACATAGTCTCGGGTACAGATATGTCGCCAGAGTCCCTGACTAATACTTTCATGCCAAGTATCCCCCCAAAGAAACAAGCTCCCCATATGAGCGGGACAACACAAAAGGGAAACATGATATTCAGTATGACTGACCCCATCCACCCAATGGTTTGTGGAAATGGTTCGTCCGTGGGTTTGGGCCTGGTTCCGCCATGGATGACACCTGCTGTATTACCTCTAGGTGGGCGTTGATTTTGGTCTCTTCATGTGGTAGTTGGACACAGCGATCTTCTTCAATAAGCGCAAACCAACTCAGGGCCCCGGTGCAGTCGGGGCTATTACATTTTGTGACACAACAGTTCTCATTGCATCCAGTTCATCAGTCACAAGTTCAAGAGCGGAAAGTCACATTCATCCTTCCTCCGACAGGTTTTGATAACTTCCTCTGTTCCCTGATTGATTTCACTACTCCAAAGCTGGGAGTGTTCCAGCCCTTATGACGCTGTCACTCAAGTCCATATGAATCGATATTCCTTTATCTCTTGCAGAAGACTGGAATGTCAGAACAGCTTCCATTTCACCCACTGGATTAGTAGGTTTCTCGACTGTGTTCCCAGTTCTTCGAGCTATATGTGTTATAGTTCGATTCGCCCCCAGAGGCAATTGTGCAGTATGTCATGTGACTGGAGCCAGATAACCCAAATAACAACTGCCGGACCAATTCCCAGGTAACCATTGATATGCTTATTTCCCACAAACAACATAACAATATTCTACTTTACTACTGATGCGGGTTACCTCTGCATGTAACATTTTCCTGTCTCTAACAGAGGACTGTTTATACAATTCAGGATGTTTCTGCACATCCTTCCACATTGTTCTCATGATGTTTCAATACAAATAATGAATGGTGCTACAAGTAGTACTGTGATCTTTGGCTGTTATATGACATTCGTAAGACACAGTTATGTTACAAATACTCCCACCAACTGAAACTGTATCATGTTTATGATAACATACAATTCCTTTTTGTGTAACAGGTAAGTACATTGCCACATTTCCTGTGATCTCACAGAACCTGTATCAAAGTGTAAATATTCACAAGTCTCAATCTATCCCCAAGGGGACAACATGCATCGGAAGTCCTCCATATGATGTAGGTATGGCAGTACAAACACAGCAATTTAAAGTGTTCATAGTCTCTATATGCACACGCGTCATGCCTAGGTATCTGTTGAAGTGTGGAAGACACTCTGTGGCCAGTTCATCACGTATCAGTATTTGTATCCGGGAGTTATATGCAGGTAAGGTCCCAGCAAATGTAAAGTAAACACAAACATGGTTAATAGGTGTATAATCATTAGGACAGCAAACAAAATGTCTTTGGGGTTGCTTTGTATTGTTATACAGTCTTCCCCGGGGATTCAGGCTCTTTGGTATATCAGCTACAAGATGTCAATCAGACTTGATATCCTTTACCGGTTTGAAAATGTGAGGTGGACCCAGGGACCCTCTGCAAACTTTACTGCAGTAGGCGGGCCCAAAAGTACCCGGTACAGACCTTCCAACCACTTGGCAATAATGTTCTTTGGATAACAGTGACATACACACAGGATACTGGTGTCAGCTATTTCCCCCTTCGCTTGCTTTTTTTCTTGTTTTAAACTGAAAAATTTAGGGAAAACCCCCATGTAGTAAATCTCCCCGCCTGCAGGAGACACCCCTCGGGCACATGAACCCTTCCACTTTTCCAAGGGGGTGCACACTTTATTTTGGAACTTTTATGTGAAATGCTAGAGGTAGAAGACAGAATTCTGGATGTCACCCACCAACCTCCTCTACTTATTTCTCGGGATCCCATTTTACGGCCCACAGCAGTATTTTTTACATGCAATTTACATTCATGGTAATAAAATAATCCCCAGGTTGCTGATTGTCTGGTTCACTACATGTCTTCTATTGTCACTGTAGCTTCTTTACAGCATGCCAGATCTAGGCATACTTTATTTTACTCGCACCTTTCCCACTGCTGCTGCATCCGATTCATGGTTGGGAATGCTTCTACCCATTTTGATAATATATATGTGTAAACACAAAACAGTATTTGTTCGCTTCACATTTATTCAGATGTATCAACTCCATACAAATAGTAGGGAACACTTATGGTGATGTAGCTAAACTCACTCCCTTCGGTTTAAATGCTCCCTGTGCATGATATCTACTGCAAATGTGACACGCTGCTCATGATGTTTGTATGTGGTTCGTAATTCCGTATGTTAGGGGTATTCTGTTAACCAAATCTACCATGCCCCCTTTTGAGACATCTCTCTACGCATCGCTCCACAAAGCGGCATATCTGAATACATTAGACGTTAATATTTGGGTTTATCACTGTGGATATGTGCAGTCCGTTCAAGGATTGCCCCCGTCATACCCATGTCGGCTTTTCTGCTTTCGTAGTTGTGTTTGCATTGTTTGTAAATTTCTACATCTAAACAGTCTGAGGTTTGTCATTCCTCATTCACACAAACACTTTCCAACTGTGAGGCTGCTTGTTTTGCAGATGCATGAGCTCATGCCTTACCTTTCCTACTGTTATCCTGTTGCTTTCTATGACCTGCACATTTACAATTACCTACTTTAGTGGGTAACTGAATGGAGTCTAATGCATTCAGGGTCAATTGCATGATTAATCGGTTTACCGGGGGATGTTATCATTCCCCTATTCTTCCACTGCTGCTCATAAACATGCACTGTACAGACAACATACTGACTATCGGGACATATGTCCACACATCAGTTTTCCCCTACAGTACAAGCACGTGTTAAAGCAATCTAATCTGCAGCTTGAGCAGACACGATATGCTGCAGGGTTTTTACAATCTCATTATCAATAACTACTGCATAACCTACTTGATTCGTTCCTGTAGGACTCTGTCTACATGATCCGAAAAATTAACTGTCACCTCTGCATCATCTAAGGGTATATCAGTGATATCATGTCTGTGTGTAGTTATTTAATCCATTTCAAAAGGCAACTGTGTGGTGTGCCATACACAGGTGTCGGACGGACGTTGATAGGTTTCATGTTGTACAACGCTCAATCACCATATGAGGTTGACTCATTTGGGATGGTCAAACAAGACAATGTCTAGCACGGGTCAGGAATGCTATCTTCTCTTGCAGCAGACTGATCGCAACTGCATGAGACATTCTCACAGTGAGAGGGTGGTCTAGTAACATTAAGGCCGGGCCTGTACTGCCATGGGTGCTACAACAACTGCCTGTACACAATGTGGCACTGACCATGCCACAGTGTCCAACTGCAATGAGTAGTAAGCTTGTAGGTTACTTCCATGCTGTTGCATCAAGACTGACATCAAAATCTCCGCTTTCAATCTACAGTCTGACAACATGTGTTATGATTATTCGGAGACCTACTACAGATGTTGAAGCTATCAATCTTCTAGTCTGCAGAAAGCTGTTTCTGCTACTGTAATCCAGTGTAGTATGTGTTGTGCTGCCATAGGTGTATTAAAGATTAAGGCAGACAATACAGCGGATTCCAAAGCATTGTTTGGAAACCAGCTTTGACAAATGTTAGTCGGCGCAGACAGGACTTCATTCCCTTGTTGTTAGTTGGCTTGTGTGCTTATAAATTGCTACCTTCCTATCGTCATGTGATGCTCTACCCTACTTGGATACCACATATCCCAGGTACTTGACCTGTATTCTCTGTAGTTGCAATTTATGCTTGCTTACTTTATGTCCCTGTTCTGCTGAATATCTCAATAATGCTATTGTATCTTCCATACATTGCTGCGGGATAGGGGCCGCAGGCAGAATATCATCCAAATAAAGTAGAACTTGACTGGCCCCGGTGGAGTTAACACCGAATGTAGCTAGCCATCCCCTGTGGAATATCGCTTTCACAGTATGCCCGCGATAGCCGGGTATGGCTGTATCTTTTACCCTGATTGTACATTCTAAGTAATACGGACTATCTGGATGTACAGGTATAGGAAAGGAAGCATAGCTTATATGTACCACGGTAAGATACTTCTGTGGCTGTTCATAGCATTGAATATAGTGTGGGGGTCTGGCACCACGCTACCCTAAGTATTATTACATGATTTACAGCTTGTACATACTGTACCATCCGCCATTCCCCTTTTTTTTATCAGAAGATACAGGGTATTGCATGGTGAATAGCGATTACTTTGTGAGGGGGAAATTTCCCCTCTGTGACTTTACAGATATCTTCTGGTGTCCACGGTCTATACACTACGGGGTTGGGTCCTGGCCTTCCTGTCCTGCATGGGGGTTTTGGTACTTCAATTAATTGACAGATATCCTCACTCTGTTCTAGTGACTTTTTTTCCCCGGGGTGTCCCTAGGTATGTTAGGGTTCGGGATGTGGTTTCAATAGCTTCTGTTACATTTGTTTGTGCTACCTCTGTTGCCACAGGATAACGTGGGGGACTAGCCTGCCCTCCCGCTTATATCCTGGATGTGGTATCGGAGGTGGTAGGGGTTGGGGGGGCTATCGGTACTACTGTATTATGATCTTCTCTGTTATGATGCTTGCCATTTGTAGTGTTCTTTTCCCCTTCGGTTCACTACCTCAATCCACCTATGTGCATGACGGATACCCAATTGTCGCTGTTTTGTCGCCTGCACATCTTAGGGCTGCCACCTTTTCAAAAAAATGTGGGACATTAGTGTTCGAACTTTAATTTTTCCGGGAAAAAGCATACCCACGGCCAGTACATGGACAGGATTTCACTTTTGCCAGGAGAGACCAATTGTTGGAGCATTTCAGTTGCTTATTCTGTTTATTATGATATTTTGTTTTTCCAGATACAAAATTACTGTTTTATGCTACCATTTTGAAAGATATCTGGGAAATGTTTGTCCTGAGATATCAGGACATTTGCCATTTGTTCGGGGTTTTTTTGCAGGACACAAATGGCCAAAAAGGGACTGTCCCCCTCAGGGTGGGACAGGTGTTTACCCTAAACATGTGCATCAATTTTCAGGGATTCCAATGTTTCAGTAAAGATATTTTTTTAATATACCATCAATGTCATATTTATTACCCCATTTTGCTGCATAACTCACATTATGTGCTCTCTATTGCATATCTTCACGCCACCCAAACGCGGATCACATGATCTTTTTCTTCAATAATCTCCCATATCCTCTACACGACTGCTGCCCCTTCTCTCATACCACGTGGTGTCTCCTTCCCTGTATCCACTGTAGTGTCTACAATCACTATTTACTCTGCTGTGTTTTCCCCCTGACCTATGTTCAGATTTAACAGTATTTGGTAGGTCTTCGCCCCCATCACAACTGTTAACAGAAACACAATGTAGTCTGGTCCCTGATCTACAATAGAGACAAAGAAGCAAACACTCCTTACCTGGGCCTCCTGTTTAAGGCTGCACGTTTTCTTCTCGGGATCCAGTTTTCCGCTTTTCAGCCACAGATCAGACAGTAAACAGCCTCTTTACACACAACAATTCAGTCGGAGGTCTTTTCATTCAAGAAGAACCATTTATGCAAATTCTCCCAGATGTCTAACCAGCCATGCACTCTGACCTGTAGCTTAGGGAATTCAGTTACAAGGATCACAATGTCAAATAAAGTTGTTAAAACCAGACTGTAGTTATCAGTAGGCTTTTCTAAGTGACAGCCAATAACACAGGAGGCTACAGGGTTAGGAAAGTTTTAGTAGTTTCCACAGGCAGGCTAAATAATATACAGTCCAAGTATGAAGTTTTGTCTGACTCTATACATTAAGCAGTTTCTTTATATAGTGTTTACAATCGCTTTGCCCACCTTGCTGGCGTGGTCGGTCCCAGGGCAGTTCGATCACTATGGGCCACAATAGACTATACATAGTTCGGTGCTGGAGTCGTGCGTTTAAGATGTTTTCCCATGGAAATAACACAGCCTTGCAAGGCACCTTTTTCAGTGTCCTTCTGTGATTGTAGCTGTTTCAAGGACCCTAGACTGTTCCGATACAGTGGACAGTTAATTTCTTAATACGTTGCTTTGTCTCTCTGGTAAGGAGTTGTACTGTTATCTTCGATTGAGCTCACAAGGCCATCCTCCTCAGGGGAAGGGGTGATGTTATGCATGTACATACATTTATTGTTCTGTAACCCAGCAAATAATTAATGCTGACAGACATAAGCCTGCTGTACTGCTTACTGCCAGGTTCAGAATTCCATCACACTACAGCTTAGCTTCACCAATTACATGCAGGCTTAGTTCTACTGCCATATTGTACGGTACAATTCAATGCATTATATAGTATTTCGAGTCTAAACTGGCACTTCATATGTGTTTCTATATATTTTTTTCGAACAACATCAATCCGGCCTTTGCATGTTGTTCCGTCCTTTACCTTGACCGTGTGTATTTGGCCGTCCGGCAACGCTTCTCCACATGTGATGTCCCACCTTCCCTTCTTTGCCTGTAGCACCCTGTTAGGACGTCCTGTTTGGTAGGCACTGTTCCGCTATATGTGATCGACTTCACTGCATAGCTAATCATCGATGGGGTTCCAAAAACCCCGACTTGTCCACATGTGTACAGTTATGTGCACCGTGTGATGCAAACCTATATGGTTTGGAGGGGTACATACCACATGCGGATGTACACATTCTGCAGACACATTCACATGCAGCCATTTACATATCTGTACCTGAGGTGGGTTGGTGACATGTGGGAAAGATTTGCCCGTGGCATTGCCTAACACAAACATCTTACCACATTTCAGGTATGCACATTGTGTGGGGGTGTATAGCTGCACACGGATGCTAGCAGGTTGGGTGAAAAGGTGTACATGGGTGGGACTGACATGTACAATGAGGCTATTGTGTATTACATCTGAATGCATGGGTTCTGCTTCTGGATATTACACTTCAACATACCCATCCAGTGTATGCAACAGAGACGTTGCTGGGTGGGGATATGTTGCTATGCACATGTTTGCCTGTGTTTGGGTATCTTGCTTCCTTACTGTTGTTATGTCAACACAGCTACCCGGCTATGTACTTCACTACTGCTTGTGACCATTATGGTTGGCACCTTTTCCAATGCCCATAGTGGGGCATGTTATGTGGAAACTTCGAATTTGCAGGACTACACATACCCAGGCTAGTGCAGTTGACAGAACTTCACTTGTTTGCCATATTTTAAGCTTATTCTGTAAGCATTTGGGTTCCTTATTCATTTTCTTATGCCATGTCTGTGTTTTATATCGTAATGTATATGTTTTATGCTACTATCACATGTATATTTGGGGAATTTTTTTTGGGAGGGGATCGGAGGTCATTTTCCATTTTTCCGATTGTTGCAGGGACACAACTGTCCAATCAGGGACTGTCCATGGCACATTGGGACAGCAGGTAACCCTGGTGACCATGCCCATGTCGCTACTGGGGTTGCCACCTTTTCCAGTTTCCAATCTGGGATATTTCCCGGGGCTCACATCTGACTTTACAGGCCGACACATAAAACGGTCACTATATAGCATAGAACTTCACTTGTTTGCCTAAATAAAGCTTATTGTTGTGGCAATTTTTGCTTATTTTTTCTTTTGTCATTTAGGTATTTCTGTTACAGAAATAACCAATTCATGCTACCATTACATTAAATACGGGATATCATTGTGTTCTACAATCTTAGCACATCAGCCATTTTAATACGGGGACACAACTGGCCATAGAGAGACTGCCCCAACCAAAGTGGGACAGGTGGTGACCTTAGTCGCTGCTCCTATGTCGGCGGCGCTGACATGCTGCTGTACACCTTCTCTGAGTGTAACACTGACGGTGCATTGCGGACAAACCCGGGCTTATGCGTAACCCTTGCCCCCTGGACGGGTACACCTATGCCTTCCTGGCTTGTATTTTCTTCTCCCTTTATTTGGGACGGGTACTATGTTGCATACCACGGGCGTTTCATTCTGCACGGACCTGGCTGCTGCCATTACTATTATGGGCGGACCGTGGCTGTCAGCACATTAGGTTGCTCACCTCATGCCGGCTTAGACACGCCCAGACCCTCCTACCTGGGCTCGCCACCACACGCACCCTCTGTGGTTCCGTGCACTCTCATTAATATGTATATGGCGCTACTGGCCGGGTATTCCCGCACCGCCCCAAGCCACGGCCTTGGGCCCAGCTTCATGAATCCCGGGTTTATGTTCTTGAATGCTGTCACAGCAGCTGTGCACCTATAATGCCAGCAGTAAACTAGCAGTCACACAACAAATTATTTACAGGTATTATAATTAGGCTCAGAAGAGTTGTTGGTTACTACTGACATCTGCTTTCCATTTGGGATAGCAGACAAATAGTAGATTTAAAAAAAGCATAGCTCACAACTGTCCAGATATTTGAAGAATGTTCGCTTTTGCCCCATATTTTGGCTTGCCCTCATAAAACTTGTGGCAGTCTTGCAAATCAGTGTGGGCTGAATTCACTAAGTAATGATAGACATTTACGTTCAGACTTCATATCATTCAGAAAATACATGTTAACACTAATTTTTTTTTTTTTAGCAACTTTCTAAGTTTTATAAAAAATTTAAAAAATGTCCCTATTTTTTGGGGCTTTGTCCCCATCATATTTGTCTTGACAGGTATGGTGATGGGAAGCCAAAAAATTTTCCCCCAAAAGGCTTTTTAATTTTTTTTCATATAAAAT
>NW_025049498.1:0-14383 GCF_019279795.1 Protopterus annectens | reverse complement strand
AAAAAATGGCAGAAAAAAGGAAATTAAAATTAAAAAATTTGGGAAAAAAATTTGTTAATTTGGGGTGGGAAAAGCTAAAGGGCCTGAAAGGGTGTTGAATTTTCCGGGAAAATTTTCCCTGACCCCTGGGGCCCAGGTAAACCAGTAAAAAAAAGGCAGGGCCCTTTTTTGTTTTTTTTTTTGTTTTTTTTTTTTTTTTTTTTTTTTTTTTTTTTTTTTGGGGGGGGGGGGGGGGGGGGGGGGGGGGGGGGGGGGGGGTCTCTCGGGATTAAAAATTTCCTTTTTGGGTTAAGAAAAAAATTTGTTTTCTGTTAAAAATTTTAAAGGGGGAGGCCGGACCAACCCAAAAAAGGTTTTAAACCCCTTCCCAAAAAGGGGGGGGAAACCCGAGTAAGAAATAATATTGTAGGAACATCCAGGGTCCGGGAAAAGTCCCAATTCAAGAAGGCCGAAAACCGGGTCCTTGAAGGGGTTTTTTAGGGGAAAAATTTTAAAAACAGATCAGGACCCACGTTTTGACTTTTGGGAATATAGGGAAATTCCCCGGAGCCCCCATAAGGTGGGCAAAATGGGGTAAAAATATGAAATTGAGGGTAAAATTAGAAAAAAATTCTTAAAAACTTGGGAAACCTGAAAATTTTTTCCCTGCCTGGGAAACCCCCTTCCCCCCTTGTAAACCCCAGCCCCTTTTATTGTGCCCTTTGAAAACCAAACTGAAAAAATAAAAAGCCCGGGTTTTAACAAAATTTCCCAGTACCCTTTTCCAAATTTTGGAAAGCAAAAAACGGGTAATTTTGAATCTGGAAAACCAAAATTTTTTTTAATAAAAAAATGAACTGTTTTTTTTTTAAAAAAGGGGGTAGTTTTCCCCTTGGCAAAAGGGAAAAACCGGGCCCCAAAAAAAACTGGCCGGGGTAGGGGGGGTTTTTTTGGAAAAATTTAAATTTCCAAACCAACCCCACATTGTGTTTTGAAAGGGTTGGAACCCCAAGGTCGGGCCCAAAACAGGAAATTTGGGGAATGTGGGGGAACAAGGTGGATTGGGGTAGTAAAACCCCGGGGAAAGGGAAAAAACCCACTACAAAATGCTAACATCTGTTAAGAGGATATAATTTAAGTGAAAAAACCCCCCCCATTACCATTTTGTTAAATTGGGGATATGAAGGGGGGAGGGCACAAAAGTAGTTTTTCCGGGGCAAAAGGGGAAATAAAATGCCCAAAATTAAAAAAAATTTTTTAAAAACCCAAATCCCAAAAATGTAACAACCTAGGGAACCCCCTTGAGTAAGGGACAGCCCCTTTTGGCCAGGTGGGAAACCCAAAAATTTGGAAAGTCCGAATCTCAGGACAAAGGGCCCGGGCCCCCAAAATTTAGTGTTTTTGACCTGGAAAAACCAAAATATCTTAAAAAAAGTAACAAGGGAAATCTAAAAAGAATTTGGTATTCCCGGGAAAAATAACCCCTTTGTATCTTTTTTTTCCGGAAAAACAAAAACAAGGGTACAGGATTTAAAAGGGGGGAAAAATTTGGGGGGAAAAAACCAATTGGGTTTCCCCCCAACACATATATTAAGGTATGAACCAAGGGGAAAGAACCCCTTACAAATAAAGCTATGCTTCCGGAAACCATAATCCAGTAGTCCAGGCCCCATTTCCCATTGGGGAAAACCAATCCGGGAATAACCCGGCTACCCCGGGGGATCCTGGGGAAAGGGGTACAAACGAAAATTAACGGGAAGGCTAGCCACCCCCCGGTTTTAACTCCCCCCGGGGCCAGTAAAAGCTATTTTAAAGGGAGGATTTTCTGCTTAAATTAAACCCCCAGCGGGAAGGAAGGGGGAACCCAATCCCATTTTTGAGTACACCAGAAAACTTAAATTAAAAAGGGGTTTCCCCCAACTACAAAGAATCCATTCAAGTCCCCGGGGTTTTTTGGGGACCCAAAAAAGGGGGAAGGGGAGGAAAAATTTAAAAGCGTAAATAGAATTTCCCCGGGGCCCCCGGGGGCCAAACCCCACCAAAAGGGAATGATGCCGCCCGAAAAACTTTGGGGTCAAAAGTTTGGCCCCCCAAAACCCAATTTTTTGGAATCCGTTATTGTTTCCCTTTAACTTTAAAAACCCCAATCACCCAAAACCCCTATCCTACACGGGAAAGTACAAAACGTTTCCCCAAACAAAAGTTTGGTAGTTTAACTTTCTTTTTACCCCAGGGGCCCCAATAATTCACTTTTGTGGATGTAGTTGGGGTAAGCGGAATTAGGGAAGTAAAATTTTTTAAAATTTGCAAACGGGGCATAAATTAAGCAACCCCCAAAAATTCAACTACAGGGAATTCAGGTAAAGTCCCAATTGGGGTACCAAGGGGGGTTTTTGAAAAACCCAGGGCGAAGGGGGCCCAATTTAAACCACCCCCAAATTTGGGGGGAAGGGTCCTGGGGGCCCGATCATTTGTAAAAGGGTTAAAAACCTTTTTGGAACCCGGGCTGTTTTTGTTTTGTTTAACCAATACCCCCTTGGAGCCAACCTCATTTTGGTGAAAAACGTTTTAAAAAAACATTAAACCTTCAACTCACGGTCCCCCAAAAATCAAACACAGTTGCCAAAAAAATTTGGAAGAAATAACTCCAAAACAGCAGGGAATAAAAACGATATTACCCTTAGGGGAAGGGGCAGGGTGACATTTGTGTAAAGGATTTTGTAGAAAGGAGTCCACCCGGAAAGAATTTTTCCAAGTAGGTTATGCATTTGGTTTTTATTTGGAAGGGGAAGCCCAACCCTGCAGCTTTTCTTGTTTGCCAACCACAGAATAATAGGTTTAACCCGTTTGTCCCAACAAAAACCCTATGTGTGGACATTTATACCCAAATTTCCATATGTTGTTTTAAAAGTGCATGTTTTAATGAGCAGAGGGAAGTTTAGGGGAATGTAAATCCCCCGGAAACCAAATTAATTTTAATGCGAATTATTTGAAAGGGAATTTGGGGAATTCCTTTCGGTTCCCACAAATAGAAAATTTAAAGTGCGGTCCGGGAAAAACAGGTAATTTTTAAGGAAAGGAAAGGCACGGCTGAGGGCAGCGGGGAAAAAGGGGGAAGTAACATTGGAAAGGTTTTTGAATTTGAGGAATGAAATTTCCTTCAGCCCCACTAAATGAAAGAAATTTTACAAAAAGCAAAATAACTAAAAAGGGAAAAAAAGGCGGCGTGGGTTGGAAATTTTTTTGAAGAGGAAATGACAAATCCACAGTGAGAAACCAAAAAAATTAAGGGCAAGGGGAATTCAATATGGGTTTTTGTGGAGCCATTAGACCCATGTCTCAACGGGGGGATGGTACAGTTGGTTAACAGAATACCCTAACATACGGAATTAGGAACCACATACAAACATCATGAGCAGCGTGTCACATTTGCAGTAGACATCATGCACAGGGAGCATTTAAACCGAAGGGAGTGGGTTTACCTACACCCCCAAAACCTTCCGTACTATTTGTATGGATTTTCATACATCTGAATAAATGTGAAGGGAAGAAATACTGTTTAGTGATTAAAATATATATAATCAAAATGGGTAGAAGCATTCCCAACCATGAATCCGGATGCAGCAGCAGTGGCAAAGGTGCCAGTAAAATAAAGTATCCCTAGATCTGGCATACTGTAAAGAAGCTACAGTGACAATAGAACACTTTTTAGTGAACCAGACAATCACGCAACCTGGGGATTATTTGTATTTCCATGAATGTAAATTGCATGTACAACCCACAGTCAGCATGACTGCTGGCGGTACAATGGGATCCCGAGAAATAAGTGAGGAGGTTGGTGGGTGACACCCAGACAAGTTACATTTGCTGTCTACCTCTAGCATTGCTGAGCATGACAACAGTTGCAAATGTAAAGTGTTTGATCCCCTTCAAAGTAGTATGTGGAATGGCATATCATGTGCCAGAGTGGAAAGCTGTCATGCCTGCAGAGCGGAGGTCGATGGCTCATTAGCAGGTGACATGAGAGGATTGTTAACCAATAACACTGTTTTGCAGTTAAAGTCTTTTACAGATAAAGAGCAAAAAGCGCATAGCTGACACCAGTATCCTGTGTGTATGTCACTGTTATCCAAAGAACATAATTGCCAAGTGGAATGTGTGAAGGTCTGTACCGGGCTGTTGGCAACGCCTACTGCAGTAAAGTTTGCAGAGAGGTCGTCCTGGGTTCACCTCACAATTTTCAAACCGGTAAAGGATATCAAGTCTGATTTACATCTTGTAGCTGATATACCATAGAGCCTGAATCCCCCGGGGCCAGACTGTATAACAATACAAACCAACCCCAAAGACATTTTGCTTACTGTCCTAATGATTATACACCTATTAACCATGTTTGTGTTTACTTTACATTTGCTGGGACCTTACCTGCATATAACTACATGGATACAAATAGTGATACGTGATGAACTGGCCACAGAGTGTCTTCCCCCTTCAACACATACCTAGGCATGACGCGTGTGCATGTACACACTATGAACATTTTAAATTGCTGTGTTTGTACTGCCATACCTACATCATATGGAGGACTTCCTTGGGGATAGATTGAGACTTGTGAATATTTACACTTTGATACAGGTTCTGTGAGATCACAGGACAAAGTGGCACTGTTACCTGTTACACAAAAAGTAATTGTATGTTGTCATAAACATGATACAGTTCAAGTTGGTGGGAGTATTTGTAACATAACTGTGTCTTACAAATGTCATATAACAGCCAAAGATCACAGTACTACTTGTAGCACCATTCATTATCTGTATTGAAGCTTCATGAGAACAACGTGGAAGGATGTGCAGAAACATCCTGAATTGTATAAACAGTCCTCTGTTATAGACAGGAAAATGTTACATGCAGAGGTAACCCGCATCAGTAGTAAAGTAGAATATTGTTATGTTGTTTGTGGGAAAAAAAGCATATCAATGGTTACCTGAGAATTGGTCCGGCAGTTGTTATTTGGGTTATCTGGCTCCAGTCACATGACATACTGCACAATTGCCTCGGGGTGAAAAGGAACTATAAACATATAGCTCAAGAACTGGGAACACAGTCGAAAACCTACTAATCCAGTGTGTGAAATTCAAGCTGTTCTGCCATTTCAGTCTTCTGCAAGTGATAAAGGAATATCGATTCATATGGTCTTGAGTGACAGCGTAAAACCTGGGCTGGAACACTCCCAGGTTGTGGAGTAGTGAAATCAATCGGTGAATAGAGGAAGTTGTCATAACCTGTCGGAGGAATGACAATGTGACTTTCCGCTCTTGAACTTGTGACTGATGAACTGGATGCAATGAGAACTGTTGTGTCACAAAATGTAATAGTGCCGCACTGCACCCTGGGGTTTATGCGTCCTTTTTTAAAAAAGACCGCTGTGTCCAAGTAACACATAAAAAGACTGAAATCAACGCCCACCTAGAGGTAATACAGCAGGTGTCATCCATGGCGGAACCAGGCCGAAACGCACTGGCGAACCATTTCCACAAAGCATTTGGTGCATGCGGTTCAGTCATACTGAATATCATGATTGCCATTTGTGTTGTTCTGCTCATATTCGGAGCATGTGTCTGTAGTGGGATACTCTGCATGTAAGTATGAGTCAGGGACTCTGTCGGATATCTGTACCCGAGACTATGTATCAAGACCTGTAGTGGTATTTGTCAATACAAAATGAAATCCTTTCTGAAATGTACAACAATTTACTTGCCTAGTTAAACGTTCCAGAGAGGAAGAGGCTAGGGAATGCAATAATGTTGTATATGTTCCTGGATAGAATAGAAGCAATCAAAGGAGGGGGAATGTTAGCAAAATATATATTTAAACATATATATGACGTGCTATTTTAGCAAATAGTGTATAATGCATATTATTCTCTTTTACAAAATGGCAGTAGAGCTTATCATGCATGTAATTGCCTGTAGTGTAGCTGCAGTGTGATTGAACCCTGACCCTGGCAGTAACCAGTGCAGCAGGTGTATGTCATTCAGCATTAGTCATCTGCTGGGTTAGAGAATAATAAATGTATGTACAGGTATATCTGTCATTTCCCCTTTGGCCTTTTAAAACCCGAGAAGGACCCAAAGAAAAAACCTAGTAGGAAATGAAGTGGGCGGGGTCTGAACAGTGTTGGAACCGTGACAGAGCAGAATTTACCGAAGTACATTCTAATTGACTATGTGGCTCGCAAGGCTGTGCTATCCTCATGGGAAAACATTTAATAAGCATTACCTTAGCACTGTTGTAGGAATACAATATTGTGGACTATAGTGATGTAAATGCCCTGTGACTGACCACATCATTAATGTGTGCAAAAGATGATAGTAAACACAATACTCACACAGCTGTAACATGTATAGAGTAAAAAAAAACTCTAAACCTGTACTGCATAGTTATTTGCCTCCTGCTGCACAGTAGTAAAACGTTGTTAATCTCAGCTTCCTGTGTTATTGACTGTCATTTTGAAAAGATGAATGAGTGTTACAGTTTGATTTAAACAACGTAATTGACAGATGTGTATGTTCTAGCATGGGAATAGGTCAAGCCAACCATCACAATGTCCATGTGTACCACATACAAACAGCCAGTAACACGCAGTAGTAGTGCATGAAGGCATACACGACTGTGGGAATAGTACAGGACATATGGCACATGCCAAGTGCAGATGCATGACACAAACCCCAGGATGGGTGTCCCTGCAAAGAGGAACATGTGCCAACCACACCTCCCACAGATGTACCGGCAATAAAAAACCATGGGAAACACACAGAAACACTACCGTCCAACACACGACTGCCCGGCCCGGTCAAACACCAACATGAAGCATGCACAAACAGGGACTTGTGTAATGTTTGCCTTAACACCCCCCCTAGGCCAAAGAAGAATAGAATGGACATATGCATGTAATGTTGTGAAGGATGTGTGGTAGTCCTCAGTATCACAGTGTTAGGGACACAGATACACTGTCATCAACTGTGACGTATGTGCACTGTAGACAGCATACCTGCAAGTAATACAGAGGACAATCATGTGCCACAGAAATATACACTTTGGAAAAAGGGTAGGGGGTAGACAAGTGTAAATGTGGCAAACTATGAATATAGGTTCATCGTCCATAGGTACAGGGTAGGCCATCGTCCCAGGTTCAGCCATAACACTACACCATAGTTAGGATGACTTTGCCAACCTTCTGTGCTTCAGATAAAATACTCATGATATTGCTGTACCTCCGTCAAGCAGTGATAATGATGTAATCCCTGGCCTATACCTGCAATTCTCCATCCAATGGACAACTACCCAAAAAAGGCTAGGAAGGATCTCTGTCTCACATGTACTGTGATGTAGATCCACAGCATTGTGAGTGTCTGGGTGATATATGTGTCACTCAAACACATCCCATTAATGACCCAAGGTTCATGTCACCTGCCCTTGTGGTTCTGAGGGATGCAGATACAGTAGGTGAAGCATAGACATGACATATGGGTTGACATGGCCTCGTATGTCAGGCACAGATCAACACTAAACAACAGGTATGTGACTGAATGGGGGAGGGGGCCTACAAGTGGGGCAGCATTACACAAAATTTATCCTGCATCTGTAAACAATTAACCTATGAGGCCTTCCCAGCTGGTGTAGGTGTATGGTCAGATACAGTCTGAATGGGGCAATGTAGTAAATCATAGGTGTAACACGTAATGGGTACAAGGAGACAATGACCTAGCCTGATGTAGATGTGAATCCCCGCTCCAACAGGTGGGCAAGGTAGAAGACCCACATAACCATGATAGCAACGTGTGTGTTGAAGAATGGTGACCGACAAACTCTGTCCCCTGATCCCTGGTAATCACCCCTGTGCTGAGTGGACGGCCACCTATTCGCTGGACAGGGGTGACCTAGTACTTTTCGACAGGTATGATGTTGCATTACTTAGCATTTAGCTGTGGGCCATGCCCCTGACAGCAGATATGCATATCTGGAAGGCCCTTGAAGGATATCTGTGTCAGATGTCCGTCCCACTATAAACCCGTTTTGCAGTCATCTACAAACAATGTTGCCCATAACACCCCTGTGTGTGCCTGTACCGTGGAAATGTAGATGTATGACAGGGTGGACCCAGGGGAAAGGGGCCCCCTGGGACACCACTTGCGACAGGCAGTAGGTCTGACATGCTGCCAGCAACTATGACCGTGTGGGTTGTGTCACATAGACAGTTTACAACACATTCCCGTGATGTTTCGTGTTCACATCCCAGCCAATGGGTTTATCAACGATACCTGAGGGGGGTAATGTGATGAAGGCCTTTGCCAGGTCGAGGTAGGCTGTATGGACTGCAAGACCCCCATCAATGGCCGCGGTGACTGTCCTGAAAAAGTCAAGCATGCTTTAAAGGCATGAACGCCCTGAACAAGACAAACCGTGTTGGATGCAAAAGTATGTCCCCTATGCTTTATTTTGAGTATGATCCCTCCCATGTCTTTGCAGATAGGTCTCCTCATGGTAATGGGACAGTAATAACCAGGGTCAGTGGAGGCATTGGCCCTGTGGCGTGGGACTACAGTTGCCATGGCACAACCTGGGTACCTTTCCTGAGGTGAGGCTACAAAGAAATAGCTGTCCTAACTGTGGGTCTAATTCCTCAATGAGATAGTGGAGTACACAGTCGGGGCACCAGCTGGTCTCATGGATGCTATGTCCACTACCCTGGGAGAGCATGTCCCACCCTTTTGTCACAGAACATTTGGGGACCACAAACCCTGGTACAGACATCTCCTCATGTGTGGGGAGGGTGTGGAGATGTCCTCACCGGAAATTGTCAGCCCCTATGTTGGCAATGTGTGTATGTTGAGTAAACTCCACCTCTTTGTGAACCCAGTCAGAGCATATGTGGGAGTGACCTCCCAGGTGTCGAGCATAGCAACTGAAGGTGGTATGATTGTCAGCCAGGTCCATGTAGGTATATCTGTGGAATGTGCCCTGGACCATGGCATGACAGTGTGTAACTCTACACATATGATGACCAAGGGTGTCATACCTCACAAGGTGTCTGCTCCCCCTTGTAGTAGCCACCTCCTCGTGTTGTACAGCCTGTGTATGGCTGGGGTACACCACACTGGATGCTTGGCATTGGTACAATGAACCACAGTTGGGTAAGTGAATGCCTGGTTCATGCAGTCCTGTAGGTACTGGTAGATGGCAAATGTGATTGATGCAGTGGCTGCAGTACTGTCGACCACTGGCTCAGGGTCCTTAAAGGAGACCACAGTAGTGTGCAGAATTGTGAAGTCTGCCTCTGAGCAAGCAATGTGTATGGTAACTGGCAACACTCACAGCAACGGGTGCCAATAGCAGAAGCCAATGTCCAAATAACATAGATTAACTTCTGCATGACAATATGTCTTATCATACATGTATTGACATGTGTCTGCTAATTACAATTGCAAATGGCCGGTAAGACTGGCCTAAAGTTCCCGTGATGTACACAGTGTGGAGGTGTTGTTCCGACAATAAAGTGGCAATACCTCCCAACCGTGACCTCTGGGTATTAATTAAAGTGGTTGTTAACCTGCAACATTGGATGTACACCATTGGGTTCTGGTGTCGGAAAACATGGTTCCTGTAGCACTACACAGTATGGGTAGTCAAGCAGACATCCACGATTGTTGAACACACAGCATCAGTGAAACCCACTGGCCACAAGGACACAGTCCGACAAGCTCTACACTTTACATATGCACAGTGGTGTCCATTGTAGGACCCAAAAATTTTAAAGGACAGCGTCCCTTTTTTCATCACCTACTGAACTCATTGTCGTCCCCTCACAGGTACACATATGCACCCAAGCGTGTTTAATGTTGATGTTAGCTGTCCATGAAATGCTGCACATATGCACAGAAATACCCAGGGGACCCGGGGCCATAGAACTGCGTCCACATCACAGTCCCCCACATGAAGGATGTGTAATGGGTACTGTCGACTGTTGCAGTCAACGGATTCTGGGTATGTAGACTCTGGGCTCGGTGTTGTTTCGCAGGCAATCCTTTCTCCCCCCCCGTGGGAGGGATGTGTGGGTAGCACCTGCCTTACTCTCCGCTATTAATGCAAACCATCCACCCGGGGAATGCTAAATGCAGGTGTGAAAAGTGTACAGCCCTATACTAGTGTCCAGTAGGCAATTCTCATGGATGGACAACCGTGCCGATGGCACCCACAACTGCAAACCGGGAAATTACACAGGGGGTAAGGCATAACACAGGAAATAAAATAGGGAGTACAGATGACATTCCACATACAAAGTTTTGGGCCTGCCAACACCGGGACACAGCACTCAATCTGCCAGCAACAGAATGAGGAGCACCCCACCATACAGCGGAACAGATGTACCTGTGGAACACATACTAATGGCACAGCCCCAACGTCAAGTAGGATATGTAAACTATGGCTTCCCACCTATGAAGACAACATGGTTAAATGAATACATAGGGGTCAACATGTTTGGTGGTGTTATGTTGAAAATACAGTGACGGATATGTCCTATTGGGATGTCTGAGGTTTATATGAAGCAGTTGCTAACCAGCATCTTTGGATGTATGATATTTGTTCACAGTACTAAATCACCTGGTTACGTAGCACCATGTAGAATGGGTAGTCAAACAGACATCAGCGATTGGGAACAACAGCAGCAGTCAAACCCACTGGCCAGGGACACAGTCCAGCAACATCTAACTTTACATATGCACATTGGTGTCCATTGTAAGGCCCCAAAAAATTCCATTCAGAATGCCTGCTAGCTTCCTGCATCCCCACGTGAACTCATTGTCGTACCACGTCACAGTACACATATGCCCCAAAGCGTGTTCAATGTTGATGATAGCTGTCCATGAAATGCAGCACATATGAACAGAAATACCCAGGGTCGAGTCCATAAAAGTGCGTCCACATCACAGTCCCCACATGAAGGATGTGTAATGGGTACTGTCGACTGTTGCAGCCAAGGGATCTGGGTATGTAGAAATGGGCCTTGTGTTTGGCGGGTAATCCTTTGCCCCGCCCGGGGGAGGGATGGGGGCGAAACCTGCCTTACTTCCCACTAATAATGCAAAGCATCCACCGGAGAATGATAAATGCTGGTGTGAAATGAGTACAGCCCTATACCAGTGTCCAGTAGGCAATTTTCATGGATGGACAAGCGTATGACCAAGATGGCACCCATAACTGCAAACCCGGTGGAATTACACTGCCACAGTAAGGCGTTACACAGGTAATACACATAGGGACTACACTTGACATTCCCCATACAAGAAACACAGACAACCAGCTGAGAAAGTCCAAAGCAAACATGAGGTACTGTAGACACAGTCAGTGACCACTCAGAGCCCTCCAGGAATTAAATGCAGTCACCATAGTTTATTGAAGCGCTTTTTGTCTGCTTCATAAGCAGACTTATTCAGAATACATACAATGCAGTCCAACCTACTACATTTAAAACCCTTAATTGGTCAGTAAATTAGATGTGCTAAATATTAATTAAATGACTTAAAGACAAACAAGCTAAAAACACTTTACTTGGGTTACAGATTCCACACAGTGAGTAAATCAGACATTGCTTCAAAAGGGACATTCTTCATAGAAAATAAAATATATGTATATATATGAAAGAAGAACCAACATAATGTTTTCCAAATGTCTGAGTGTATAAGCTACATATATATGTTCTAGGGATTGTGCCAATATATTAAAAGAACTACAGACACCTAGTAATATAAATGAACCATAATATATAGAGATAAACCTTATGATTATGACTAATGTAAAATATATCAATGAAATGTAAAGATTCACAATGTGGTAAAGTAAATATTCATTTAGAAGGTTAGTTAAATAAATCAATTCAGACATCCTTGTCAAAATACTAACACAAGGCCAGGTGCTCTGCCTCACATGTACTGGGATGTTGTTCCACAGCATAGTGAGTGTCTGGGTGATGAATCTGTCCCACCAGCACGTTCTATTAATGACAGTGTCAAGGTGTATGTCACCTGCCCTTGTGGTTCTGAGGGATCTAGATTCTTTAGGTGAAGCATAGTCATCAAATCTGGGTTCGACATGGCCTTGTATGCCAGGCACAGGTCACCTCTGGGCAAGTGGTATGCGACTGAATAGAGCTGGAATCCTTTCAGTCGGTCAGCATAACACATATTCCTGAGACCCTGCATCCGTTTGTCGATGAACTGTTGGGGCCTTTCCAGCTGCTGCAGGTGTTGGGTCAGATACATTCTGAATGGGGCATTGTACCCAATCATAGGTCTAATGAGTGATGAGTACAAGGGGACAATGACCTCCCCTGATCTAGATGTGAATCCCTTCATGATGAGGTGGGCAATGTTGAAGGTCTACCTAACTACGTTAACAGCGTGTCTGTCGAGCGGTTACCAACAACCCGGGTCCCCAGATCCCTGGTAACTCCCTCTGTGCTCAGTGGATTGCCACCTATATGGTAGCTAGGGGTAACCTTGTTCTTCCCGAAGGGTATGACTATGCATTTCCCGGCATTTAGCTGTAGGCCATGTCTCTGGCACCAGTTATCCACATCTGTGAGGCCCTTCTGAAGGATATCTGTGTCAGATGTGTGTCCGACTATGGCACCCAGTTTGCAGTCATCTGCAAACATTGTCAGCCATAACCCCCCTGTGTTTGCTTGTACTTTGGAAATGTAGATGCTGAAAAACAGTGCACCCAGGACTGAGCCCCGTGGGACACCACCTGTGACCAGCTGTGAGTATGACATGGCGCCAGCAACTATGACCGTGTGGGTTCTGTGACTTAGCCTGTTTGCAACCCATCTGGCGATGTATGTATTCACATTCAAGCCGACGGGTTTATCAATGATACCTGAGGGGGGTATTGTGTCGAAGGCCTTTGCCAGGTTGAGGTAGGCTGTATGGACTGCTTTACCCTCATCAATGGCCTTGGTGACTGATCCTAAAAAGTTGAACACGTTTAAAAGGCATGATCTGCCTTTGACCAAGCCAAACTGGGTTGGATCCAAAGTATGCAGGTCCCGTATGTCTTTATCTATGAGTTCCATTATGATCCTTCTCCATGGCTTTGCAGATAAGGCTTGTCAAGCTAATGGGATGGTAATTACCAGGGTCAGTGGAGGCACCATCCTTGTGAAGTGTGACTACAGTCACCTTGTGCCACTACTTGGGTACGTATCCTGAGGTGAGGCTAAGATTAAACAGCTGTCCTAACTGTGGGTTTAATTCCCCATTGAGTTCATGGAGTACACAGCTGGGACACCATCTGGTCCCATGGATGCTGTGTTTACTGCCTTGGAGAGCATTTCTCACCTGTGCGTTACAGATGTTCCAGGATCTACAATCCTCTGGTATAGATATCTCTCCATGTGGGGGGGAGAAGTTAGCACCGAACCTGTCAGCCAGTATGTTGGCAATGTGTGTAGGTTCAGTCATCTTCACATCATTCTGAACCCAGTCTGAGCATATCTGGGAGTGTCCTCCCAGGTGTCCAACATAGCTAAAGAAGGCCTTATGATTGTCTGTTGAGTCCTTGTTAATTTCTCTGTTGAATTTCCCCTGGATGATTTCATGACAGCTTGTAGTTCTTCACATATAATGAGCAAGGGTGTCTTACCTTACAAGTATTCCGCTCTATCTTGTAGTAGCTACCTCCTGTCGTTGTAGAGCTTGTTCATGGCTGGGGTCCACCAGACTGGATGCTTGGCCTTGGTACAAAGAGTCTCAGTTTTGTATGGGATTGCCTGATCCATGCAGTCCTGTAGGTGCTGGTGGAAGGCATATGTACGTGATTCAGCGGTTTGAGTAATGTTTACCACTGGCTCAGGGGCCTTAAAGGAGACCACAGTAGTGTTCAGAAGTGTGAATTTGGCTTTTGAGAAAGGCATATGTATGGTAACCGGCACCACTGTACACATGGAACATCATAGCAATAAACCACGGCTGGATGTGGGTAATGCTGGACATACCCACGGCAGACGTGGCACGTTCCCGAGTCCAATGCCCGAGGGACCACACACATAGCCGGCCTTAGGCATAGGCCAACTAGGCAGCCGTCTAGGGCGTTGCTCTACTCGGGGCACCTTTCCAGCCTTTATTTGGTGTAGGTAGACCAGGAGGGGGGTGGCGGGTGATGTGGCGGTGGCACCATGGAGTCCTTCTGCCTAGGGCACCACTTAACCTAAGGCCACTCTTGCCGTGGGTAAATACAGCAGTACCCACACCCAGACGCGGGTCATTGCTAGTATGCCATATCATCTATGGAAAGAAACCATATATTCCCAGACATAATGGCACAGCATAATGCCGGGCCCCCCCCG
>NW_025049497.1:0-13233 GCF_019279795.1 Protopterus annectens | reverse complement strand
TTCTAAATGAATTACCACATTGTGAATCTTTACATTTCGTGGTCTAGTTTACATTAGTCATAATCATACGGTTTATCTGTATATATTATGGTTAATTTATATTACTAGGTGTCTGCAGTTCTTTAATATATTGGCACAGTCATATATATGTAGCTTACACAGTCAGACATTTGGAAAACATTATGTTGGTTCATCATATATATACATATATTTCTATTTCTATGAAGAATGTACCTTCAAGCAATGTCTGATGTCCTCACTGTGTGGAATCTGTAACCCAAGTGTTTGTTTGCTGTTTGCCTTTAAGGCATGTAATTAATACCCAGCTACTGACCAATTAAGGGTTTTACATGTAGTAGGTTGGACTGCATTGTATGTATTCTGAATAAGTCTGCTTATGAAGCAGACGAGCTTCACTATGGTGACTGCATTTAATTACTGGTGTGCTCTGAGTGGTCACTTCAGTACCTCGCCTTTTGGACTTCATCGGCTGGTTGTCTGTGTTTGTTGTATGGGGAATGTCAACTGTAGTCCCTATGTGTATTACTTGTGTAATGCCTTACTACGGCAGTGTAATTCCACCGGGTTTGCAGTTATGGGTGCCATCTTAGTCATACGCTTGTCCATCCATGTGAATTGCCTACTGGACACTGGTATAGGGCTGTACACATTTCACACCTGCATTTTGCATTCTCCGGTAGATGGTTTGCATTATTAGCGGAGAGTAAGGCAGGTGCTACGACACATCCTCCCACGGGCGGACAAAGGATTGCCTGTAAACAACACCGAGGCCAGATTCTACATACCCAGACTCCCTTGACTGCAACAGTCGACAGTACCCATTACACATCCTTCATGTGCGGACTGTGATGTGGACGCAGTTCTATGGACCCGCACCCTGGGTATTTCTGTGCATGTGTGCTGCATTTCATGGACAGCTATCATCAACATTGAACACGCTGTGCATATGTGTACCTGTGACGGTGACGACAATGAGATCACGTGAGTAATGCAGGAAGCTAGCAGGCATTCCATGAATAGAATTTTGGGTCCTACAATGGACACCATGTGCATATGTCAAGTTAGATGTTGCTGGACTGTGTCCACCTGCCCAGTGCTTTTCACTGCTGGTGTATGTTCCCCAATCGCGGATGTCTGTTTCACTACCCAGTCTACACGGTGCTACACAACCAGGTGATTTAGTACTGTGAACAAATGACATACATCCAAAGATGCTGGTTAGCAACTGCTTCATATAAACCTCAGACATCCCAATGGGACATATCCGTCACTGTATTTCCAATATAACACCACCGGAACATGTTGATTACCTATGTTTTCATTTAACCATGTTGTCTTCATAGGTGGGAATGCCATAGTCTACATATCCTACTTGACGCTGTGTGTGTGCCATTAGTATGTGTTCCACAGGTCGCACATCTGTTCCGCTGTACGGTAGCAGGTGCTCCTCATTCTGTTGCTGGCAGATTGAGTGCTGTGTACGCCGGTGTTGGCACGACGGTCCGGCTTTGTATGTGGAATGTCAACTGTAGTCCCTATGTGTATTTCCTGTGTTATACCTTACCGCTGCTATGTAATTTACCGGGTTTGCAGGTGTGGGTGCCATCTTGGCCATACGGGTGTCCATCCATGACAATTGCCTACTGGACACTAGTATAGGGCTGTACACATTCCACACCTGCATTTAGCATTCTCCGTGGATGGTTTGCATTATTAGCGGAGAGTAAGGCAGGTGCTACGACACATCCCTCCCACGGGCGGGACAAAGGATTGCCTGAAACAACACCGAGCCCAGAGTCTACATACCCAGAATCCCTTGACTGCAACAATTGACAGTACCCATTACACATCCTTCATGTGTGCGGACTGTGATGTGGACGCAGTTCTATGGACCCGGTACCCTGGGTATTTCTGTGCATCTGTGCTGCATTACATGGACAGCTATCAGCAACATTAAACACACAAATATGTGTACCTGTGACGACAATGAGTTCAGGTGCATTGAAATAAGACATTCTGTCTTTAGACAATTTTTGGGTCCTACAATGGACACCACTGTGCATATGTAAAGTGTAGAGCTTGTCGGACTGTGTCCTTGTGAGCAGTGGGTTTCACTGATGCTGTGTGTTCAGCAATCGCGGATGTCTGCTTGTCTACCCATACTGTGTAGTGCTACAGGAACCATGTCTTCCCACACCAGAACCCAATGGTGTACACCCAATGTTGCAAGTTAACAACCACTTTCATACCATACCCAGAGGTCACGATTGGGAGGTATTGCCACTTTATTATCGGAACAACACCTCCAGACTGTGTACATCACGGGATCTTTAGGCCAGTCTTACCGCCATTTGGAATTGTAAGAAGCAGAGAGGTGTCAATACATGTATGATAAGACATATTGTGATGCAGAAGTGAATCTATGTTATTTGGACATTGGCTTCTGCTATTGGCATCCGTTGCTGTGAGTGTTGCCAGTTACCATACACATTGCTTGCTCAGAGGCAGACTACACAATTCTGCACACTACTGTGGTCTCCTTTAAGGACCCTGAGCCAGTGGTCGACAGTACTGCAGCCACTGCATCAATCACATTTGCCATCTACCAGTACCTACAGGACTGCATGAACCAGGCATTCACTTACCCAACTGTGGTTCATTGTACCAATGCCAAGCATCCAGTGTGGTGTACCCCAGCCATACACAGGATGTACAACACGAGGAGGTGGCTACTACAAGGTGGAGCAGACACCTTGTGAGGTATGACACCCTTGGTCATCATATGTGTAGAGTTACACACTGTCATGAAATGGTCCAGGGCACATTCCACAGATATACCTACATGGACCTGGCTGACAATCATACCACCTTCAGTTGCTATGCTCAACACCTGGGAGGTCACTCCCACATATGCTCTGACTGGGTTCACAAAGAGGTGGAGTTTACTCAACATACACACATTGCCAACATACAGGCTGACAAGTCCAGTGAGGACATCTCCACACCCTCCCCCACACATGAGGAGATGTCTGTACCAGCGGTTTGTGGTCACCAAATGTTCTGTGACACACAGGTGGGACATGCTCTCTCCAGGGTAGTGGACATAGCATCCATGAGACCAGCTGGTGACCCCACTGTGTACTCCACTATCTCATTGAGGTATTAGACCCACAGTTAGGACAGCTATTTCTTTGCAGCCTCACCTCAGGTAGGGTACCCAGGTTGTGTCACATGGCAACTGTAGTCCCACGTCACAGGGCCAATGCCTCCACTGAGCCTGGTTATTACTGTCCCATTACCATGAGGAGACCTATCTGCAAAGACATGGGGAGGGATCATACTGTGGCTCGTATATGACTGCATAGGGGACATACATACTTTGCATCCAACACGGTTTGTCTTGTTCAGGGGCGGTTCATGCCTTTAAAGCATGGTTGACATTTTCGGGACAGTCACCGAGGCCATTGATGGGGGTGTTGCAGTCCATACAGCCTACCTCGACCTGGCAAAGGCCTTCATCACATTACCCCCCTCAGGTATCGTTGATAAACCCATTGGCTGGGATGTGAACACGTACATCACAGAATGTGTTGTAAACTGTCTATGTGACACAACCCACACAGTCATAGTTGCTGGCAGCATGTCAGACCTACTGCCTGTCACAAGTGGTGTCCCATGGGGCCCTTCCATGGGTCCACTCCTGTCATACATCTACATTTCCACGGTACAGGCACACACAGGGGTTTTATGGGCAACATTGTTTGTAGATGACTGCAAAACAGGTGCCATAGTGGGACGGACATCTGACACAGATATCCTTCAAAGGGGCCTCCCAGATATGCATATCTGCTGTCAGGGACATGTCCCACAGCTAAATGCTAAGTAATGCAACATCATACCTGTGGAGAACTACTAGGTCACCCCTGTCCAGCATATAGGTGGCTGTCCACTCAGCACAGGGGTGATTACCAGGGATCAGGGGACAGAGTTTGTTGGTCACCATTCATTCAACACACACGCTGTTATCGTGGTTGTGTGGGACTTCTACATTGCCCACCTGTTTGTGCAGGGATTCACATCTACATCAGGCTAGGTCATTGTCTCCTTGTACCCATTACGTGTTACACCTATGATTTACTACATTGCCCCATTCAGACTGTATCTGACCATACACCTACAGCAGCTGGGAAGCCCTCATAGGTTAATTGTTGTACAGATGCAGGATGACATCATTTTGTGTAATGCTGCCCCACTTGTAGGACCCCTGCCACATTACGTCACATACCTGCTGTTTAGTGTTGACCTGTGCCTGACATACAAGGCCATGTCAACCCATATGTCATGTGTATGCTTCACCTACTGTATCTGCATCCCCCAGAACCACTAGGGCAGGTGACATTTACCTTGTCACGGTCATTAATGGGATGTGTTTGAGTGACACATATATCACCCAGACACTCATAATGCTGTGGATCTACATCACAGTACATGTGAGACAGAGATCCTTCCTAGCCTTGTTCGTGGGTATGTTGTCCATTGGATGGAGAATTGCAGGTATAGGCCAGGGATTACATCATTATCACTGCTTGACGGAGGTACAGCAATATCATGAGTATTTTATCTGAAGCACAGAAGGTTGGCAAAGTCATCCTAACTATGGTGTAGTGTTATGGCTGAACCTGGGACGATGGCCTACCCTGTACCTATGGTCATATGAACCTATATTCATAGTTTGTCACATTTACAATTGTCTATCCACTATACTCTTTCTCCAGTGTATATTTCTGTGGCACATGATTGTCCTCTGTATTACATGCAGGTATGCTGTGTACAGTGCACATACGCCACAGTTGATGACAGTGTATCTGTGTCCCTAACACTGTGATACTGAGGACTACCACACATCCTTCACAACATTACATGCATATGTCCATTCTATTCTTCTTTGGCCTATGGAGGGGTGTTAAGGCACACATTACACAAGTCACTGTTTGTGCATGCATCATTTTGGTGTTTTACCAGGCTCCGTTGCAGTCATATGTTGAACAGTCGTGTGTCTGTGTATTTGCCATATGTTTTATTGGCAGTACATCTGTGGGAGGTGTGGTTGGCACATGTTCCTCTTTGCAGGGACACCCATCCTGGGGTTTGTGTCATGCATCTGCACTTGGCACCTGCCATATGTCCTGTACTATTCCCACAGTCGTATGCCTTCATGCACTACTACTGCGTGTTACTGGCTGTTTGTATGTGGTACACATGGACATTGTGATGGTTGGCTTGACCTATTCCCATGCTAGAACGTATACACATCTGTCAATTAAGTTGTTTAAATCAAACTGTAACACTCATTCATATTTTCAAAATGACAGTCAATAACACAGGAAGCTGAGATTAATAACATTTTACTACTGTGCAGCAGGAGGCAAAGAACTATGCAGTAAAGTTTAGACATTTGTTGTACTCTATACATGTTACATCTGTATGAGCATTCTGTAGACTATCATCTTTTACATACATTAAAGATGTTGACAGTCACTAGGCATTTACATTGCTAGAGTCCACAACATTGTATTCCTACAACAGTGCTCAGGTAATGCTTATTAAATGTTTTCCCATGAGGATAGCACAACCTTGCGAGCCACATATTCAATTAGACTGTACTTTGGTAAATTCTGCTCTGTCACGGTTCCAACACTGTTCAGATCAGTCCTCACTCCATTTCCTACTAGGTTCCTTTGTCTCTCTGCTGAGCAGCTGTACTCTGTGTTACAGCTCACAAGCCTATCCTCCTCAGTGGAAGGATGACAGATATACCTGTACATACATGTATTATTCTCTAACCGAGCAGATGACTAATGCTGACAGACTTACACCTGCTCCACAGGTTACTGCTACGGTTAGGGTTCTATCACACTGCAGCTACACTTACAGGTACTACATGCATGATAAGCTCCCACTGCCATATTGTATGATAGAATAATATGCATTATACACTATTTGCTTCTAAAGTTGCACGCCATATATATGTTTAAATATGTATTTTGCTAACATTCTCCTCCTTTGATTGTTTCTATTCTATCCAGAAACATATACAACATTATTTCATTCCCTAGCCTCTTCCTCTGTGGAACGCTTAACTAGGCAAGTAATTTGTTACATTCATGAAGGATTGCATTTTCTATTGACAAATACCACTACAGGTCTTGATACATAGTTCGGTACAGATATGTCAGCCAGAGTCCCTGGACTAATACTTACATGCAGTATCCTCGGCCAGACATGCTCCAATATGAGCAGAACAACACAAATGGCAATCATGATATTCAGTATGACCGACCCCCATCCACCAAATGGTTTGTGGAAATGGTTCCAGTGGGTTTGGGCCTGGTTCCCCCATGCATGACACCTGCTGTATTAGTTCTAGGTGGGGCTTCATTTTGGTCTTTTCATGTGGTAGTTGGAGACAGCGATCTTCTTTAATAAGCCAAGACGCAAATTCTCGCCCACGGTGCAGTCGCGCTATTACATTTTGTGACACAACAGTTCTCATTGCATCCAGTTCATCAGTCACAAGTTCAAGAGTGGAAAGTCACATTCATCCTCCCTCCGACAGGTTTTGATAACTTCCTCTGTTCCCTGATTGATTTCACTACTCCACAAGCTGGGAGTGTTCCAGCCCAGGTTATGACGCTGTCACACAAGTCCATATGAATCGGTATTCCTTTATCTCTTGCAGAAGACTGGAATGTCAGAACAGCTTCCATTTCACCCACTGGATTACTAGGTTTCTCGACTGTGTTCCCAGTTCTTCGAGCTATATGTGTTATAGTACGTTTCGCACCCAGAGGCAATTGTGCAGTATGTCATGTGACTGGAGCCAGATAACCCAAATAACAACTGCCGGACCAATTCCCAGGTAACCATTGATATGCTTTTTTCCCACAAACAACATAACAATATTCTACTTTACTACTGATGCGGTTACCTCTGCATGTAACATTTTCCTGTCTCTAACAGAGGACTGTTTATACAATTCAGGATGTTTCTGCACATCCTTCCACATTGTTCTCATGATGTTTCAATACAAATAATGAATGGTGCTACAAGTAGTACTGTGATCTTTGGCTGTTATATGACATTCGTAAGACACAGTTATGTTACAAATACTCCCACCAACTGAAACTGTATCATGTTTATGATAACATACAATTCCTTTTTGTGTAACAGGTAAGTACATTGCCACGTTGTCCTGTGATCTCACAGAACCTGTATCAAAGTGTAAATATTCACAAGTCTCAATCTATCCCCAAGGGGACAACATGCATCGGAAGTCCTCCATATGATGTAGGTATGGCAGTACAAACACAGCAATTTAAAGTGTTCATAGTCTGTATATGCACACGCCATGCCTAGGTATCTGTTGAAGTGTGGAAGACACTCTGTGGCCAGTTCATCACGTATCAGTATTTGTATCCGTAGTTATATGCAGGTAAGGTCCCAGCAAATGTAAAGTAAACACAAACATGGTTAATAGGTGTATAATCATTAGGACAGCAAACAAAATGTCTTTGGGGTTGCTTTGTATTGTTATACAGTCTTGCCCGGTGATTCAGGCTCTATGGTATATCAGCTACAAGATGTCAATCAGACTTGATATCCTTTACCGGTTTGAAAATGTGAGGTGGACCCAGGACGACCTCTCTGCAAACTTTACTGCAGTAGGCGTTGCCAACAGTACCTGGTACAGACCTTCACACTTTCCACTTGCCAATAATGTTCTTTGGATAACAGTGACATACACACAGGATACTGGTGTCAGCTATGCGTCCCCCTTCACTTGCTCTTTATCTGTAAAAGACTTTAACTCCAAACCAGTGTTATTGGTTAACAATCCTCTCATGTCACCTGCTAATGAGCCATCGACCGGCTCTGCAGGCATGACAGCTTTCCACTCTGGCACATGATATGCCATTCCACATACTACTTGGGTGCAGCACTTTACATTTGGAACTGTTGTCATGCTCAGCAATGCTAGAGGTAGACAGCACATGTAACTCGTCTGGATGTCACCCACCAACCTCCTCTACTTATTTCTCGATCCCATTTACGCCAGCAGTCATGCTGACTGTGGGTTGTACATGCAATTTACATTCATGGAAATACAAAATAATCCCCCAGGTTGCGTGATTGTCTGGTTCACTACATGTGTTCTATTGTCACTGTAGCTTCTTTACAGCATGCCAGATCTAGGGATACTTTATTTTACTGGCACCTTTGCCACTGCTGCTGCATCCGGATTCATGGTTGGGAATGCTTCTACCCATTTTGATTATATATATGTGTAATCACTAAACAGTATTTGTTCCCTTCACATTTATTCAGATGTATGAACTCCATACAAATAGTACGGAACGGTTATGGTGGTGTAGGTAAACTCACTCCCTTCGGTTTAAATGCTTCCTGTGCATGATATCTACTGCAAATGTGACACGCTGCTCATGATGTTTGTATGTGGTTCGTAATTCCGTATCTTAGGGGTATTCTGTTAACCAAATGTACCATCCCCCCTGTTGAGACATGTCTCTACCCATGGCTCCACAAAGCCGCATATCTGAATACATTAGACGTTAATATTGGCTTTATCACTGTGGATATGTGCAGTCCGTGTTCAAGGATTGCTCCTCGTCATACCCACGTCGGCTTTTCTGCTTTCGTAGTTGATGTTTGCATTGTTTGTAAAATTTCTACATCTAAACTGTCTGAGGTTTGTCATTCCTCATTCACACAAACACTTTCCAACTGTGAGGCTGCTTGTTTTGCAGATGCATGAGCTCATGCCTTACCTTTCCTACTGTTATCCTGTTGCTTTCTATGACCTGCACATTTACAATTACCTACTTTAGTGGGTAACTGAATGGAGTCTAATGCATTCAAGATCAATTGCATGATTAATCGGTTTACCGGTGGATGTTATCATTCCCCTATTCTTCCACTGCTGCTCATAAACATGCACTGTACAGACAACATACTGACTATCGGGACATATGTCCACACATCAGTTTTCCGCTACAGTACAAGCACGTGTTAAAGCTATCTATTCTGCTGCTTGAGCAGACACGTTATGCTGCAGGGTTTGGCCGTCTACAATCTCATTATCAATAACTACTGCATACCCTACTTGATTCGTTCCTGTTGGACTCTGTCTACATGATCCGCACACATTAATTGTCACCTCTGCATCATCTAAGGGTATATCAGTGATATCATGTCTGTGTGTAGTTATTTAATGCATTTCAGATAGGCAACTGTGTGGTGTGCCATACACAGGTGTCGGACGTGACGTTGATAGGTTTCATGTTGTACAACGTTCAATCACCATATGAGGTTGACTCAGTGGTATGGTCAAACAAGACAAATGTCTAGCATGGGTCAGGAATGCTATCTTCTCTTGCAGCAGACTGATCGCAACTGCATGACACATTCTCACAGTGAGAGGGTGGTCTAGTAACATTAAGGCCGGGGCCTGTACTGCCATGGGTGCTACAACAACTGCCTGTACACAATGTGGCACTGACCATGCCACAGTGTCCAAGCGTTGCTTACTTCCATGCTGTTGCATCAAGACTGACGTCATATATCTCCGCTTACAATCTACAGTCTGACAACATGTGTTATGATTATTCAGAAGACCTACTACAGATGTTGAAGCTATCAATCGTTCTAGTCTGCAGAAAGCTGTTTCTGCTACTGTAATCCAGTGTAGTATGTGTTGTGCTGCCATAGGTGTATTAAAGATTAAGGCAGACAATACAGCGGATTCCACAGCATTGTTTGGTAACCAGCTTTGACAAATGTTAGTCGGCCCAGACAGGACTTCATTCCCTTCTTGTTAGTTGGCTTGGGTGCTTATGAAATTGCTACCTTCCTATCGTCATGTGATGTTCTACCCTACTTGGATACCACATATCCCAGGTACTTGACCTGTATTCTCTGTAGTTGCAATTTATGCTTGCTTACTTTATGTCCCTGTTCTGCTGAATATCTAACGCTATTGTATCTTCCACACATTGCTGCTGGGTAGGGCCGAAGCAGAATATCATCCACAAAGTGAACCTTGACTGGCCCTCGGTGGAGTTAACACCGAATGTAGCTAGCCATCCTCTGTGGAATATCGCTATACTTTCACAGTATCCCTGATAGCCGTGGGTATGGCTACAATTCTGAATGTGTACATACAAAGCAATATGGACTATCTGGATGGTATTGCAGCGAAGAAGGTCATATGTACTAATGCGTAAGATACCAGCGTGTTCATGAAAGCTGAATATAGTGTGTGGTTCGGCACCATCGCTACCCAAGTATTATTACATGATTTAAAGCTGTACATACTGTACCATCCGCCATTCCCCCTTTGTTTTCCATCAGAAGACAGCAGGGTATTGCTGGTGAAGGCTTATTACTTTTGTGATGGGGGGAATCTCTGTGATTTTTACAGAGACCTCTTGCGTCCACGGTCTATACACTACGAAGGTCCTGGCCTTCCTGTCCTGCATGAGGGTTCGGTACTTCCATTAATTGACAGAGATATCCTTTACCTGTTCTAGTGACTGTCTTCTTACTCGGGTGTCCCTAGGTATGTTACGAGTTCGGGATGTGGTTTCAATAGCTTCTGTTACATTTGGTCGTTGTGCTACCTCTGTTGCCACAGGATAACGTGTGGGGACTAGCCTGCCCTCCCGCTTCATATCCTGGATGTGGTATCGGAGGTGGTAGGGTGTTGTGGGGGGGGGGCTATCGGTACTACTGTATTATGATCTTCTCTGTGTACGTATGATGCTTAGCCATTTGTAGTGTTCTGTTCCCTTCAGTTCACTACCTCAATCCACCTATGTGCATGACGGATACCCAATTGTCGCTGTTTTGTCGCCTGCACATCTTAGGGCTGCCACCTTTTCAAATGCACAATGTGGGACATTAGTGTTCGGAACGTGTAATTTTCCAGGAAAAGCATACCCACGGCCAGTACATAGGACAGGATTTCACTTTTTGCCAGGAGAGCGACCAATTGTTGTAGCATTTCAGTTGCTTATTCTGTTTATTATGATATTTTGTTGTTCCAGATACAAATTACTGTTTTATGCTACCATTTTGAAATATATCTGGGAAATGTTTGTCCTGAGATATCAGGACATTTGCCATTTGTTCGGTTTGTTTGCAGGACACAACTGGCCAAAGAGGGACTGTCCCTCTCAGGGTGGAACAGGTGTTTACCGTAGAACATGTGCATCACATTTTCAGGGATTACAATGTTTCAGTAACGATATTTTGTGTAATATACCATCAATGTCGTATTTATTACCCCATTTTGCTGGATAACTCACATTATGTGCTCTCTGCGATTGCATATACTTCACGTCACCCGTCAAACGCGGATCACATGATCTGTTTCTTCAATAATCTCCCATATCCTCTACACGACTGCTACGCACCTTCTCTCATACCACGTGGTGTCTCCTTCCCTGTAACCACTGTAGTGTCTACAATGACTATTTACTCTGCTGTGTGTTCCCTTACCTATGTTCAGATTTAACAGTATGTGGGTAGGTCTTCGACCCACTATCACTACTGTTAACAGAAACACAATGTAGTCTGGTCCCTGATCTACAATAGAGACAAAGAGGCAAACACTCCTTACCTGAGCCTCCTGTTTAAGGCTGCACGATTTCTTCTTGGGATCCAGTTTTCCGCTTTTCAGCCACAGATCAGACAGTAAACAGCCTCTTTACACACAACAATTCAGTCGGAGGTCTTTTCATTCAAGAAGAACCATTTAGGCAAATTCTCCGCGCGTAGATGTCTAACCAGCCATGCACTCTGACCTGTAGCTTACCAAGGGAATTCGGATTACAAGGATCACAATGTCAAATAAGTTGTTAAAACCAGACTGTAGTTATCAGTAGGCTTTTCTAAGTGACAGTCAATAACACAGGAGGCTCGGGTTCAGAAAGTTTTAGTAGTGTACACAGGCAGGCTAAATAATATACAGTCCAAGTATGAGAGTTTTGTCTGACTCTATACAGTAAGCAGTTTCTTTATATAGTGTTTACAATCAGCTTTTGCCCACCTTACTGACGTGGTCGGTCACAGGGCATTTCCATCACTATGGTCCACAATAGTCTATACATACGTGGGTGCTGGGGTCGTGCTTTTAAAATGTTTTCCCATGAGAATAACACAGCCTTGCAAGGCACCTTGTCAATTACACTGTCCTTCTGTGATTGTAACTGTTTCAAGGACCCTAGACTGTTCCGATACAGTACTCAGTTAATTTCTTAATACGCTGCTTTGTCTCTCTGGTAAGGAGTTGTACTGTTATCTTCGATTGAGCTCACAAGGCCATCCTCCTCAGAGGTAGTGATGTTATGCATGTACATACATTTATTGTTCTGTAACCCAGCAGATAATTAATGCTGACAGACATAAGCCTGCTGTACTGGTTACTGCCAGGATCAGAATTCCATCACACTACAGCTTAGCTTCACCAATTACATGCAGGCTTACTTCTACTGCCATATTGTACGGTACAATTCAATGCATTATATAGTATTTCGTCTAAACTGGCACTTCATATGTGTTTCTATATATATTTTGAACAACATCCATCCGGCCATATGCATGTTGTTCCATCCTTTACCTTGACCGTGTATTTGCGTTTGGCAACGCTACTCTCCACATGTGATGTCCCACCTTCCTTTGCCTGTAGCACCCTGTTACATCCTGTTTGATAGCGTGTTCCGCTATATGTGATCGACTTCACTGCATAGCTAAACATCGGCGTGGTGGTTCAACAACCCGACTTGTCCACATGTGTACAGTTATGTGCACCGTGTCGTATGCAAACCTATATGGTTTCACATACCACATGCGGGATGTACACATTCTGCAGACACATTCACATGCAGCCATTTACATATCTGTACCTGAGGGCTGGTGACATAAGATGCACAGGGCTGTTTAACACACAACATCTTACCACATTTCGTATGCACATTGTGTGTGTGGTAGTACTGATGCTACAGGTGTTGGGGTACAGGTGTACATGGGTGGACTGACATGTACACAGGCTATTGTGTTTCATCTGAATGCATGGGTTCTGCTTCTGGATATTACACTTCAACATCGCCATCCAGTGTATGCACAGAGACGTTG
>NW_025049496.1:0-4622 GCF_019279795.1 Protopterus annectens | reverse complement strand
TTCCATAAAGACCCCAGAAAAAAAAGCACACCCATCAGTGCCATGAATGCAAATCCTTCCATGAGACCAGACAACAAGCACCCAGTGCCATGAATGCAAAAAAAAAAAAAAAAAAAAAAAAATTTTTTTTTTTTTTCCCTTCCATGAGACCCCAGACAACAAGCAGCCATCAGTGCCATGAATGCACAATCCTTCCATGACACCTGACAACAACACCCATCAGTGCCATGAATGCAAATCCTATGAGAGACAAAAGCACCCATCAGTGCCATGAATGCACAATCCTTCCATGAGACCAGAAAAGCACCCATCATGCATATGCATTCCAGCCATCATGCCAATGATGAATGACAATCCTTCCATGAGACCATACAACACAGCATGCCCATCAGTGCCATGAATGCACACTCCTTCCATGAGACCAGACAACATAGCACACCCATCTGGGCTATGAATAGACAATCCTTCTATGAGACCAGATAACATAGCATGCACATCAGTGCCATAAATGAACAATCCTTCGCGGATGGGGCAACTTTAGCATGCCCAGCATGTCCTTCAGTGCCATGAATGCACAATCCTTCCATGATAACAGACAATATAGCATGGTCATCAGTGCCATGAATGCACAATCTTTCTTGATGCCAGACAACATTGCATGCCCATCAGTGCCATGCATGCACAATCCTTCCATGAGACCAGACAACACAGCATGCCCATCAGTGCCATGAATGCACAATCCTTCTATGAGACCAGACAGTATAGCATGCCCAAAAGTGCCATGAATGCACAATCATTCCATGAGACCAGAAAACACAGCACACCCATCAGTGCCATGAATGTGCAATCCTTCCATGAGACCAGACAACATAGCACGCCCGTCAGTGCCATGAATGCACAATCCTCCCATGAAAACAGACAGTATAACATGCCCAACAGTGCCATGAATGCACAATCATTCCATGAGACCAGAAAACACAGCACAAGCATCAGTGCCATGAATGCACAATCATTGCATGAGACCAGACAACATGGCATGCCCATCATTGCCAAGAATGCACAATCCTTCCATGGGACCAGACAAACCACCCATCATGCATTCCATGATGCACCCCAGGAGCACAAACATACCCATCAGTGCCAAGAATGCAAAATCCTTCCATGAGACCAGACAACACAGCATGCCCATCAGTGCCATGAATGCACACTCCTTCCATGAGGCCAGACAACATAGCACACCCATCAGTGCCATAAATGAACAATCCTTCTATGAGACCAGACAACATAGCATGCACATCAGTGCCATGAATGCACAATCCTTCCTGAGAACAGACAACATGGCATGCCCTGCATGCCCATCAGTGCCATGAATGCACAATCCTTCCATGAGACCAGACAACATAGCATGCCCATCAGTGCCATGAATGCACAATCCTTCCATGAGACCAGACAACATAGCATGCCCATCAGTGCCATGAATGCACAATCCTTCCATGAGACCAGACAACACAGCATGCCCATCAGTGCCAAGAATGCACAATCCTTCCATGAGACCAGACAATACTGCACGCCCATCAGTGACATGAATGCACAATCCTTCTATGAGACCAGACAATATAGCATTCCCATCAGTGCTATGGATGCACAATAATTCCATGAGACCAGACAACACAGCGCAACCATCAGTGCCATGAATGCACAATCATTCCATGGACCAGACAACAACCATCAGTGCCATGAATGCACAATCATTCCATGAGACGAGACAACACACCACACCCATCAGTGAAAATGCAAATCCTTCCATGAGAAACATAAGCATGCCCATCAGTGCCATGAATGCACAAACCTTCCATAAGGCTAGAAAACATAGCACACCCATCAGTCTCATGAATAGACAATCCTTCTATGAGACCAGATAACATAGCATGCACATCAGTGCCATGAATACACAATCCTTCCATGAGACCAGACAATATAGCATGGCCATCAGTGCCATGAATGCACAAACTTCCTTTCGCCAGACAACATTGCATGCCCATCAGTGCCATGCATGCACAATCCTTTCTTGAGACCAGACAACATAGCACGCCCGTCAGTGCCATGAATGCACAATCCTTCCATGATACCAGACAACACAGCATGCCCATCAGTGCTAAGAATGCAAAATCCTTGCATGAGATCAGACAACACAGCACACCCCTCAGTTCCACGAATGCATAATCCTTCCATGAAACCAGACAATATAGCACACACATTAGTGCCATGAATGCACAATCCTTCCCTGAGACCAGATGACACAGCACGCCCATCATAGGTTCATATGTTCATAGGTAGGTACTAGGCAATCGGCCCAAGGGCCTACATAAGCCTACAGTGCCAAGAATGTAAAATCCTTCCATGAGACCAGACAACACAGCATGCCCATCAGTGCCATGAATGCACACTCCTTCCATGAGGCCAGACAACATAGCACACCCATCAGTGCCACAAATGAACAATCCTTCTATGAGACCAGACAACATAGCATGCACATCAGTGCAATGAATGCCTGAAATCCTTCGCTTGAGATGCGACAACATAGCATGCCCAGCATGTCGTTCAGGTCACCATGAATGCACAATCCTTCCATGATGACGCGAATGACAATATAGCATGGTCATCCAGTGCAGATGAATGCACAATCTTTCTTGATGCCGGAACCAACGGCTGCATGCCCATCAGTTGCCATGCATGCACAATCCTTCCATGAGACCAGACAACACTAGCACATGCCCATCAATTGCCATGAATGCACAATCGCTTCTATGAGGACCAGACGGTATAGCATGCCCAAAGTGCCGCTGAATGCACAATCCTTCCATGAGACCAGGCAACATAGCATGCCCAACAGTGCCATGAATATATACAATCCTTCCATGAGACCATACAACATAGCACACCCATGAGTGCCATGAATGCACAAGCCTTCCATGAGACCAGACAATGCAGCACACCCATCAGTGTCAAAAATGCACAATCCTTCCATGAGACCAGACAATACTGCACGCCCATCAGTGCCATGAATGCACAATCCTTCCATGAGACCAGACTACACAGCATGCCCATCAGTGCTATAAATGCACAATCCTTCCATGAGACCAACAATTTTCACCCCATCAGTGCCATGAATGCACAACCCTTTCCCATGGGGCCAGAAACATTACCCATCAGTGCCTTCACAATCCTTCCATGAGACCAGACAAAAAGCATGCCCATCAGTGCCATGAATCACAATCCTTCCATGAGACCAAAACACATGCCCCCATCAGTGCCATGAATGCACAACCCTTCCATGAGACCAGAAAACACACCCCCATCAGTGCCATGAATGCAATCCTTCCATGAGACAAAACAAGAAAATAGTGCCATGAACAATCCTTCCATGAGACCAGACAAAAAGCACCCAGTGCCATGAATGCACAATTCTTCAATGAGAACAGACAATAAAGCATGCCCATCAGTGCCATGAATGCACAATCCTTCCATGAGACCAGACAACATAGCATTCCCATCAGTGCCATGAATGCACAATCCTTCCATGAGACAAACATCAAAATGCCCATCAGTGCCATGAATGCAAAACCTTCCATGAAAAGACAACATAGAAACCCCATCAGTCCCATGAATGCACAATCCTTCCATGAGACCAGAAAAAAGCACCCATCAGTGCCATGCACAATCCTTCCATGAGACCAGAAAAAACATAAAGCCCCCAAAAAATTGCCCCATCATTGCCATGAATGCACAATCTTCCCATGAGCCCAAACAACATACCCCTCAGTGCTCTGAATGGACAATCCTTACAGGAGTCCAGACAACACAGCACACACATCAGTACCATGTGCAAATCCTTCATGAGACAGACAACATGCAAAACCCCTCAGTCCAGAATGCATAATCCTTCCATGAAACCAGACAATATACCACACCCATTAGTGCCATGAATGCACAATCCTTCCATTAGACCAGAAAAAGCAGCCCATCATGTATGCATCCACCCCAACCAAAATCCCCCATCAGTGCCAAGAATGCAAAATCCTTCCATTAGACCAGACAACACAGCATGTCCATCAGTGCCATGAATGCGCACTCCTTCCATGAAACCAGACAACATAGCACACCCAACAGTGTCATAAATGAACAATCCTTCTATGAGACCAGACAACATAGCATGCACATCAGTGCCATGAATGCACAATCCTTCCTTGAGATGAGACAACATAGCATGCCCAGCATGTCCTTCAGTGCCATGAATGCACAATCCTTCCATGAAAGACAAAAAGCATCACAGTGCCATGAATGCACAACCCTTTCCCATGCCAGACAACATTGCATGCCCATCAGTGCCATGCATGCACAATCCTTCCATGAGACCAGCCAACACAGCACGACCATCAGTGCCATGAATGCACAATCCTCCCATGAGACCAGAAATAGCATCCCACAGTGCCATGAATGCACAATTTCCTGAACCAGCACACAATCAGTGCCATGAGTGCACAATCCTTCCATGAGACCAGACAGCGCAGCACACCCATCAATGCCATGAATGCACAATCCTTCAATGAGACCAGACAACA
>NW_025049495.1:0-14984 GCF_019279795.1 Protopterus annectens | reverse complement strand
GGGACACACACACACACACACACAGCAGGGACACACACACACACACACACAGGACACACACACACACACAGCAGGGACACACACACACACACCAGGGACACACAGCAGGGACACACACACACACACACACACACACACACACAGCCAGGGACACACACACACACACACACACACACACACACACAACCAGGGACACACAGACACACACACCAGGGACACACACACACACACACACACACACACCAGGACACACACACACACACACACACACACACAGCAGGGACACACACACACACACACACAGCAGGGACACACACACACACACACAACCAGGGACACACACACACACACAACCAGGGACACACACACACACACACACACACAACCAGGGACACACACACACACACACAACCAGGGACACACACACACACAACCAGGGACACACACACACACAACCAGGGACACACACACACATCATCCTTGTCTAGCAACTGTGAAACCTGTGGTTTTGCAGCCTACTTACCTTTTAGAGGTCTACTGTAATTAGCCACCACCAATCGTGGCATCAAAGTTAAGCCCGGCAATACTGTCAGTTAACTGTGCCTCACTCTCACATCTAGAGTCCAACTCGTAGAATACACATTCTCCTGCAGACCAATTGGGGGGTGTGGGCCACATGGACCTTGCCTGGTACCTAAACATGTTGCTGCTATTTCTTGTTAAATGTCGTCTAAAGTAGGTTATTATGATGGCAATGTTTGTATATGATAATCTCAGAATCTAGTTCATCTTCTGTCCTCAATGGACTGGATGACAATGTTACTTCAGCTTCAAACTCACCAGTCATATGTCAGCCTTGCCTGCAAGTCAGATGCAACATGGTCTTGGTGCTGTATTGTCCTTCTGCCAAGGTATTTCAGTACTATAACCTGGCACATGGACTTTGTTGTCCCACTCAGTACACTAGTTGGGCACCAGAAATCATATTCATGTCTGACCACCTCATTGGGTGGTTTTGCTTTCATAATATGTGTAACTGAATGGCAAATGCTAATTTCTACTTTGTTCCTGTCAAACAGGCAATGACGGATCTGTCTGTCTTCATTCCAAAAAATGACTGCCACAGTTCCAGATTAGACTGACCCCAAGGACTCCAGCCATTTATGGTTGATTTTCATTATTTGCAAGCCAGTGTGGAAACGCATGGACCTCACTGGGTTCAGCATACAGACTATTGTATAGCATTAGCATACACTATGGGATCACAAACTTACGCCGCATGTAAGGCTGCAGTACTGTGTGAGGTCACTAACAAATGCATAGAACACCGTTAAGTGCAAGCATGGAAAACACTTTCTATGGAAGACCACTGAGCAGTGTTCCAAAGGGATCGGGTGTGTGACCAGTTCTGGAATAGGTAGTACCAGGAATAATCAATAAGCAGTGTCTGCACCTGACAGGCTGTGCAGAAGAGAAGCATATTGAATCAAGCACATCTGTTGTATAAGAATTGAAAGCGGTCACTGCCACCGTTTCATACTGACCCATTCTCATAAGCTCTGACATTCCTCTAAGTGAGGAGGTTCATGGTCTGCATGTTGTGCTCAGCTTACCTTGCTAGGTGAATGACTATGACCTGCCCAAAGTCCTTGATTATCCAATTTCTACAACACATATGAGACTCCTGTCTCAGCACCAGAAAGGACTGGTTTTCACGCGACATAACATTGCCGGTATAATGGTCATTTTACCTTGGGGTGATCTACCTGTGTTTCCTGGACAAACACCTCTGGTTGTTTGCGAAAACAAAGAACAACCATGCAAGTAAGGCCATGATGGACATTACATCAGATCATAGGACGTCACTACACTGCTGAACCTTGCTGGCACTGTTTAAATGTCAACTTTGAGTCACACACTTACATATAATGCACTCCGATAGCAAAATGCATTCATACACTAAGAAGAAACCAGTAAAATGGTTGCACCGTATGAAGACATTTGATTCAAAAGTACTTACCAACACGTTGGTTATACTTAATATATTAACCGGGGTTCTCTTTACTTTTCAAACCTAGAAATGTGTTTTGAATTACCAGTGCCTTCTCAGGACGTTAGCACGAGCTATATTCTTTGGAATAGCAGGTGCGGACATGGGCTGAATTTCAATAAGCCTCTTTTGGCTTTTATGGCGTCCATCATCAGGTCATAGATGTAGTCAAACTTTCTTTTCTGAAATATTGGCCGCTACCCACTCCTGCTTTGCCGGATACACCACGTTGTATCTAAGCTCTCCCTTTGCTGCAGAGTTTCTAGTAGGAATCTGACCACTGCTTGTTCACAATTCAGATTTTCATTGTGATCAAGGATGGCCAAAATTATTCGTGCCTTCATCCCTGCAAAACTGAAATGCTCAAACTTTGGGCAGTATTTGCACAGTAATGCATGGAACACCTCTAGGTTGCCGGTGTGGCAGAACTTGGTCACCTGCTTTAAATCTTTAATAAAAATTTGTTGGCAACTATCCTCTTCAGTGCACTGTAGCATGCATCTTCTTCATCCATCCACTTCTTCTCATCTCCTAGATCCACTGGCATTTCATGACCGCAACATGAAACCTTTGTTGTACCACTCCAGCTGTGTCTGTCTGTTACATGGTAAAGCAATGACAACCACTTCTCCTGTAGTACAACTTCATCACCTTCGCCGCGTTTCAGCACACCACCATAGGTGATTGGAACACTGTGGCACCACTGTAGCAACTCTCTGTTTACTCTCCTTTTGCCAGCTTCTGCAATTTTCTTTGTCAAGCTTTTGGCCATATGCCACACATCAAACTGGTGATCCACCGCTGGGAATTCTTTGCACGTCACAAATCTAATGCCTGGATGTCGGTCGGTTGCCACAAGACTTATCTTAACTTTTCTTGACAGCAAGTTTGACAGGCACTTCTTGAAAGCTTTCTTCTCAAGTGCCACTGAAGATACCCGGTGCAAACTTGCTCAAGGGAAAAATCGATGTCGTCCAGAATCCAGGTCCATCATGCTATAGCAGCAGTATTTGGCTGAATATCCTGGACTATCGCTTAGCCCATCACCACCTAACCGGTTCCTTCCCTCACTATCTGCCAGCATCACGATTCTGATGTTGTATCCAGGTATGCTGCATTACTGGGAACAAATATTTCCTTTGAATGGTGTAGAAGGTTGTCTCACTAATAAACTCCAGCCTAAATATGCACAGAAAGCGCTTAATATGTGCATATGTACTACCGCTGAATAGAAGAAGATGCCAGTAGTAAGTTCCCAGCAGGCATTCTGCCTATAACTGGTTGACTTTCCCACTGAAGAAATGCATGTCCACTAATGCAGCATACCTTCACAGATACATAAGACCCTAACTTGGTTTCTTTTCCACTTCGGAAGCAGGACTTCGGCATTCTGGGCAGGTCAATTTTAAGAGGAGTGAATCAAGGCAAGACTCGAAAACAATGAACTTTGGTTCACTTATCATCTTCTCATCTTCATCCTCTTCCACCACTGTGTCGTCCATGTCAGTGGTAGTCAGACTTTCAGAAAGGTAGCTCCAGTTGGGATCCTTTTCCGTCTCATTTGTCTGAGAAACTGAAGATTCACTATGCAAGCTTGTGTTATGCGTATCTGGAGTGAGCTTGATTGGTGTGCTGCAAGCCTGCATGTGAAGAGACATGTAGGCACTGCAGCTAGATGTGGCTACTTCACTGCAGGTATCAGCCTCCTGATGAACACCTGTGTTGACACTCACTCTACACCCAATGTCATCATTTGAAACCTGATCTTCTGGTGTTGCCGACTCAGTCACTTCAGTCTGAACAAGTTTGGATTTCCTGCTGTATGTGTGGTCCATCAGCAATGACACTGCATCCTCAGGGAACTGTACAGCTGCATCCTTCATCTTCCATGGTTTAGAATTCTGTTCCACTAACCCGGCTTGTACTCCCACACTGATTCCTTTCTTTTGCGGAAGTTGGTTTGTACGCTACTGTATTCCTTTCCACTGCAGTCATTTCTGTGGCCCGACTACTTCTTCATATACTTGTACCTGCAAGTCAAAGATAACTACCTTTGAAATTTATCCTGCATAGCAGGCTGTCATAATAAAAGATCCTGTTTCGGACAGCAGATTGAACACTACTTGGTTCAATGGATGATGCTCCATTCACATTTCCATGTTTAACATTCTGTCACTATCAGTATCTGAACATTATGTCCATTAGCATTGCATTTTTTAACATTTCTACACGTTACTCAGCAGCTAACAGGATATGTGCCAATTCCACCTTTTTTCTTCCCATGGAAGGGAATATGAATGGCCACATCACTGTACCATCACTGAACACGTGCTGTAATCCAGAATACCTGCACTGACTACCTAACCACAAAACCACTCAAACACTTATTAAATCAAGTCAATACTTACCACTACAGAAATCTCAGCCTTGTTGAACAGTACAGAAAATGATGCACATTCCTCACTAGTCTATCAGTGCACACTGTTTACTGCAGCATTACTCATGTCTCTCCCCAAACAAAACCCTTCTGTCACCAGTTAATATTGTACAGGTCTTCATACATACGTACCTCTACAGGTTCTGGTACCTCTACAGCTTCTGGCACTGGATGGTCTTCCATGTCATCTGGAGCAACTGCAGCCTCTGCTTCCTCATGCACCTTTTCCATTTCATTCGGCCTCTGCACATGGCCATTAGGCTGTGGTAAGGGAATAAAAACAGGTAACTGTCACATAAAAACCATCACACAGGATGTTATCAATGCTGAATGTATGAGTAGGAGATAATGAAGTTACTGACCTTGCATTGGCGATACAGTTGATTCACAACATCTGGCAAGGTTGGCTGGGTTGTACTGAGAAGTTCCTCAATAAGCTGCGGGCGATAGTGAAGGCATTAATTAATCATACTACACAAGCAAGAGACCATGCATTGTACAGGTGATGCAAATCAAATGCAAGTATCCCATAACTGATGTGTTGTTCTACCGTCTTACATTTTCACGTTGTTTACGCTGCAGCCGCTGTTCAGATGATGTCCTTGGATGTGTGGTTGTAAAAATGAAAAGTGTCGGTACAGCGTCCTTAAGTAGTTGACGAACGGGCCGCCTTGGCTTCATGTGTTCTGGCAGTAGTTCACTCTTGTAGTCCAGCTGAAATTGGTCCGCTGTGAAGTGTTTGGAGCACAGGAAGTGACGCGGTTTTGACATGCTGACCGATTCTTTCACAAACCTGCCTATGTTACCGACATCTACCCACAGTTCACCACCCATCGTGTACACTGCTGAATGTCACGTGGAAGCGATGGAAGGATACACGGCGGCAGATTGTCTCGGCGAACATGACAACCATAAGCAAAACACGTCGGCATGGCTACACTCACCTAAGTAAAAAAAAATAAAGAGTAGAGGCTCAACTCCTACGGACTAAGTTTTTAACAAGGCACTGCTCAGTTCGGCCAAACTATTGTGCAATTCACTAGACAACTTTTTCAGTTCCTATACAACCATGTTTGCACTTAGCTGTAAAACACCTATACCTACACAAATCTTGCAATGGTTACTCATTCCTTCTTGTGACAGTCCGTACTCACTTGCTCTGTGTTGTCAGTCTCAGCTTACCTGACCTTTGTCACCGCCAGTCAAATGCCTGGTTGTACAGTGCCACCTAAATGCAGTCATTACGCACAGAGTTGCACACTAAGGCAAAGAATTGATCACTCCAGAGAGACAAATGGATACTTCATTAGTAAGGTTTAAAAAACCTTAATGCATCAATACTGCGGCCACAAGCCCATATTATGACATGCAGATATAGGATTGGCAACCATTGTGGTAACAGTGCAACGGGCACACCAGAAAAATATTCATATATTCTTTGTCCTTCATTAATGCTGGCTAGTAGCCTGTTTACACTGCAACTACCAAAGCTTCACAGTTTTGATTCACACAAGGACATTTACCTCGCAGCCAGACAACCCTCTACCACCTATGAACACTACTTATGAGACGTGTTAAACTTATCATATACTCTTAGTTCTCTCCTATCCCGACAGTATTACTGGCACTGAGATTGTTGGCAACAGAAACACCTCAATCACCCCTTGTATTGTCTCTGAAAGAATTTGGACATTGTTCATAGCAATCCACTTTTCACAAACAGACACCTGGCATTCCACTTGTGGAAATGTCAAAACAGCTAAGGAAAGACATGTCCACGATGACACACTGCAGGGCCATGCCCAAACTGTAATTAATGGATATGCTGCACATCAGAAAATCAAAATGCCATCGTGCTACGCGCTTGAGAGACTTGAACCTCAGCAACGAAATACATCGGATATGCTGCAGGGACAGATTCAAAACCCAGAGGCTACGTTCATTCTTGAATAAAATCCAGTCCAGGTTAGGCAGACTCCCTCATTGAAGAGGAATGGGAGATTGTAGGTTTACCAAGGGCATCACTTGTGTGTCACTGTTAGACAGAGGCACAGTATACTAATCTCGAAATACGGCATAGCAAAATAATTTTAGCGCTTTCGCCAAACCAGGTTTGGAGAAGCTAGTTGGTGAAAGCATTAACCTGCCATGCGAACAATAAATTATATTTAGTTTATTTGAATAGACTCAAGTTATCATTTTGACATAGTGGTGGAATAGTATCATTTTGGACAGTATATGGTACTCTGGTACATCTTCATTGTTTTGCTATTGCCTTGTGTCTTATTTCTTGGTTTGGCTTACGGCTTTGTCGGCTAGAGCATTAGCTCCTTGCGGAATTTTATTATATTCAATATTTATAGTGAGAAAAATGGATTGCAAGGAACAGACAGCTGTCATTATACTTGTGGAAATAACGCGTCTAAACAGCTAAGGAAACACAGTCCATGATGACACTCTTGTGACCTGTCATCAATCACTGCATTTGCATTACTACACCATTAGCCCAATACTGATTCCACAGCTTGCTCAACATTGCCCGTAACTGTCAGCAGCTGTAAAGAAAAAATAAACTAACCTATCATGCGCTCCGCCTTTAGAGACAAGATGTTCATGCAGACAGTATGACTATTAGGCACGTACGAACATAACAAATTCAGAGTCAGTTAATGATTAAACCAATTTATTTCAAGTCATACAAAATCATGAGATGTCAGAATCAATGCAATATAATGCATTTTGCATTTCCTTTGATGCCACGCAGTGTTGCTGTGCAGCATGTAATTTGACAAATATCAGTTCAGTCCTGGAATATCCATAGTCCCTCAAAAGGATGAAATCCAGTGTAACCCTCATCTCTTTCTTCTGCAGGAAAGGTTATTAGTATCTGAGTCACCACACAAGCGGGGAGGACCACTCTGTTGCGAATCCAAGCTTGTGATTGTTGTAAATCCACAGAACATATGCTCTATATGCCAAAAGGCGGTACAACCTGAAAGAAAATAATATTGTTAGGAGCAGCCTGCCAGTATGTTAGTATTATGCACATTATTATCTGCTGCCTCCTATATTTCAATGTTCTAGTAAAGTAGGACATTCGGTTGGCCAACCATTCAATATTGTCGGCACTCATACCTGTTACTCCAACTTGCTCGTCTGAATCTTCTCCTAAGCATACATTCGTGCCTGAACAACATTTGTAGTACTTCTGGCATTAAACAGGCCAATTCAAACCGTGGATGCATGGTAATGCATGTATTAGTTGGTTCTGACTGGATTTCTCTCCATTTATGGATAGCTCTCTGTGAGGACACACAGCATTGGCATTCCACTAATGTGTTCATGAGTGCACAATGGCCACACAAGCACCATGTCATGTTAGACATATCTGAGACATGAGGTGCCACTGACTCCTGCTCCACATCACCGTTGGTCCTGCGACGCTTCCTTCTTGTCTCTCCTGGACGATATGTCGGCTCAAACTGATATCCTTGACGGGAACTCTGTTGTCCTTGAGAACTCATTCTGGCAGTTATACTATGGCAAAGAATACACAAGCATAAAAAGTGGTCATACTTGGCCCTCCAATGAAAAAAAAAAAAGTTTATTTGCCCGCATTATGTCATACATGTCACATCTGCTGCATAGCGACCAAGCATAGAACACCAAGTTGACATGTGTTCATTACACAGCATAGGAGCTAATCACTTATGTTGATGCAATGTACGTTACAAACAGCCGTCATGCCTGCAATTACTCAAAAAATATTTGCATCTGCTCCAAGTTAGCACATCACAGACTGAGTACTAGCACACCACTGCAGGTATACTAGTACTCCTCAATACATTACGGATTTGCATATGGGTCTGCGGTGATGAGCTGAGGCACTGTCCTAAGTGCACCAACATAGGTGACAAGCAATGCAGCTACAGACTGCAAGTTGAACTTTGCACAGTAATACTGACACCGGTATTTGCTTCTTGTTAGGTTTGTCATCTGCCATGCAGTCTGAAAGACAGTGCAGAAGTACTGGAACACCCTGTGGAAAAAAACACACCAAGCACGATTGTAATACTGGTTAATCATGGCCATGAGCTACGTTGAAGCCAGGCTGTCTGTAACGTCAACCACCACAATTTTAGTATGAAGGTCCCTGAAACTAAGGCAGACAATAATTTATCAATCCAAAGACAAATGTATGCCGGCAAGTATTGATGCCGGCAATGATTTAGAGAAAAAAAATGTATGCATTACTACTGCTGGCACAAGACCATATCCGTTTAGGTCAATGTCAAGAGTCATTTATCATTATATATATATATATATATATATATATATATATATATATATATATACATATATATATATATACATATACACATATATATATATATACATACATATATATATATATATATATATATATATATATATATATATATATATATATATATATATATATATATATATATATATATATATATATATATATATATATGTATATATATATATATATATATATATGTATACACATATATATATATATATATATATATATATATATACATATATATATATATATATATATATATACATATATATATATATATATATATATATATATATATATATATATATATATATATATATATATATATATATAGATATACACATATATATATATATATATATATATATATATATATATATACATATATATACATATATACACACACACACACACACACACACAATTACACTATTAAAAAAAAAATATTACCAATTGCACTCAAAACGCACAGTCGATGCAGATGTGGAAGTTGTGAATAATTTATTGTATTTTTTTTTTTTAGATATAAAGGATATGAACTGTAATAAACAACCATCTGTCCTTACTTAGAAACTTCAATCTTTAAGGCACAACCGATACGAGGCCCAAATCTGAACATTCTTCCAAACCTGGCCATTGCAAAGTTATTACCAAAATATGAAAATATTCCTAATTTCCTAATTTCCAAAAACTAAGTCCAAAACAAATTTTGCAATCAGTACCTATGTACAACATACAAGCACAGATTTTATCATGTAGACACATCATTGTAAATACACATTCTTGGTGTAGCCTTCATAATGCTGAATGGGCACATGCCAAGAGAAAAAGCTGGGTAAGGAGCACCAAACCACTGATATGCCTAGGACAGGCACAGTACTTCTGGTCGTGGTTGTCTGAAGTGTCCCATACCTGAGCTGGGTACCCATTCAGACTGCTGGTAGCAGCAATGACTACAGACTGGATGCAATGCCAGCACTCTGCCTTTTACATGTGTCCTTTCGGCAGTGGTCATAAGGACGCAAAGGGTGGACCGAATGTCAAGGATCTTCCCCTGTCCGACATACATTTACTACACCTGAAGGGAGGGAGACAGAGGAGAGGTGAAGCAAGACAACATGTGTAAAGACTAAGACTGCCCCATACTTTGTCTATTATTGCATGTGTCGTTTCCCTGAGGGAAACACTGCATCAGTGGCAGCCGTGAGGCCATGCTTAATTATGACAGCAGCACGATGGGACTGAGCTGAAGAGTCCCCCAGTTCCCAACTGCAATCCAGGTAGCCCACTACATCCCTGGATGGCTGGGTATGCCTGACATGATGCACCCACCAACACAAGAGCAGTTGGCACAAATCTCTGAAGAGGAACCTTCCTGGCCTTGGTGCATAAGGTCTTTATCACAACAGTATGTAAAACTGATCTAATGTTGCAGCACATTCAAACTTGAACCTGCATCTGATCCAATACAATTCCAAAAATAACACTAAAAGAATACAGTTGGACATTGTACACTGACATACAAAGTTATATAATAAAAACACGGCATTATTCCCTTATGAATCAGCACTCACAGTGGAAAATGCTGTGGACTTTCCTGCCAAGACAAAGTAATAGCTTACTCATCCAGAACTAAAGAAGCATGAAGTAATTAGCAAAGTATTACAACCAACACCAGTTTACACTGATAGCACAAAGAAGACTAGAATTTAAGAAATACAAGAAAGAGACTGTGTGGGAATGGGAATTACATAGCTAACGTGGGACTAAGCTATGTGATTATTATTGAGACTGGGATTGTCCCTTCATGGAAGGCTTAAATATGCAACCAAGTACTTGTGCTAGTGTCCACAAATTAGCCAAGCATTGATTAGCATGCCTACAGTTATAAATACGGATATGGATAGTGTTTCATACATTTTGTTATGAAGTGTAGTGGATCATACAGTGAAATTGCTCACTAGAAGCTGTAATATCAGCCATACTGTCCTTAACATATTGCTGCCAGGACCCCATAAAATGAAAATCAGCAGATTAAATATATAGTCAGTATTTCACCAGATGCTGTAATGCAATTTAAAATTTGCTTTCCTAGCATGCCTTTTTAACTTCAGATTACAAAAACAGACAACGGCAGTGGAGGATTGGAACTATGCATGATGGCCTGTCTGTTTAAGGAATGAGGAGTGAAATGGCACACTACCCCAAAATATTCAAAAACATGCAACAACCTCGGTCTTGAATGAAACAAACACCACATCAGCCATGTGGTACATTAAAAGATGAGGGAAGACATGCTGGCTGTCTTTGGAAACAGACAGTTACCATAACGAGAAGTCATAATGTATAGTGAAACAACCTTGTGCAAAAAAAAAACAAAAAAAAAAAGCCCAGCAATATGACATCACGTTCACCAAAAGTACTACTATACCAAAATTGAAATCAGGCAAATTTACTTCTATGCGCTTATGACTGAGCGGCTCTCAATTTAAAATATCTACATTACATGCATGTAAGCTTTGCTTGCAACTTGATTCACGACACAGCTAGATGACTACATAAATGCCATCACCCCAGCAGAAAGCTAATTACCACCCACTTAAACATTTCATCCAGCAGATCTCATGATACAGCTTTATGTTACTTCATACAAAACAAAAAAAACAGTGAATAAGCTACTGCCTACAACTCCAGAATCCAAAGACAACAAGCTCCAATCCAATTACATCCAGATAATTTAACTAATTCATATCCCATTTATTCCCAAATCTACTGCCTTAAATCAGCCCTTAAATAAGCACTGTTAACCCTGCATGGTTAGACATTCCTTTATTTAACTTACCACAAAAACCTTCCAACACAATATTACTTTTCTTGCCTTATTTAACATCATACCTTTACTCCATCCGTCATGCAAGTCCAAATTTCCTTTTGTGTAAATCAGCATTGTAAACTCATGACCATCACCACCTTTACAGAGTTCTCACACCTTTAAAAAATCTACGATTTTCAGTTATACTAAAATATATGTGTGTATATATATATATATATATATATATATAGTTACTTTTAATATTTTGTTTATACTGGATTTCAACAGTAATAAAATGGCAGGAAGTGTTTAAAAGGCATGCATAAATTTCCCTAGTCACAGGCCAAATTAGACATCCTAAACCTTAGTCGACAAATTCTTCACTGGGCACGCTTCACAGATCAGCTGCTAACAAGTTCTACTGTCCACAAAAACATTTATATGTAAAACCAAATACGGAATGTGCAGCTAGTCATAATTTCACTTTTTAAGCACCAGTGCATCTACCAAAAATTCTGCTTAGCTGAAAAGTGTACAGCTCCGACACTTCAAATCTACAACAAATCAGTTCCCTACACAACTAACAAACTTTTATCTCAAAGCCTCTAAATATCAAAACAAGCTTGTTTAAATATTAAACTTTAACATGTGATTACAGAAACCTCTATAACTCTATGTACAACACACCTCAGAAACATCTCAGGTTGAAAACAATCCATAAAGTTTAAAAATAATAAAAGCAGGAAACATCCTCCCAAACTGGCACGAAGTACTAAGTGTTTATTTCACAATCACACACACTTACTAATAATTTGACTTGCAAGATATAATTTAATTTACTTAGCTGTACAGACCCTGTTGCAGACTGTTTACCTCTCAACTAAAGAGTAGGTTGTGTGGAACACCAATGTCCTGTGCTCTCAGGCTGTTGTCAACAACTCCAATTGCACCAAAACAGCCTCAAGTTCATAGTTGAAATGTCAGTCCAACCCCATGCTCTCTTGTACTGCACTCCGGGCACGTTTAAAAACAAGATCACATTTAGTGTCCCACCTAGACTCTTTGATGTTCCTCAAGAAGTCCTGCCTGTTTAATGGGGCTCCAGAGAGCACACCAGAACTACCAGGTTATACCTCATACCATGCTTTTCGGACCCAAAACTTGGAAAGAACCACAAAAGGAGGGGGAGAATCTATCTTCTAAGATACCCACACCTCCAGGTTGGTGGCAAAGCACGAAGCATCAGAGACTATCCATGGGCAACTAACAGTGGGTAAAACTGTCTTCCAAACCCCCTCCCAAACCCAGGAACCACACTCAGCCTTCGTGAGAACACTGGAAAATATGAAGGTCTCTACAAACACCATCATATTGGGCGACTTCAACTACCCAAACAGACTGGTAGCATTACTCTAGCTCAAACACCCTAGCCCAAAGGTTCCTAGAATTTATAAACTCAAATGCTATGGAAAACTTGTTACCACCCCCACAAGAGGGGAAAACATAGTGTACCTGATGATTTCCAACATGGGTACTCTATACTCCAGACCAGAAGTGTATCCCTGACTGGTAAGATCAGACCATAAACTAATCTGACTGCATATTCACATCCCTACCCCACCCCGTGCCCACTTCTTTAAAGCAAATTCACCACACCTTAAAACAGAGGTCAAATCCTTCAAAGCCACCGGGCCTGTGTTAACTACGACCCAGCCTGCAGAATCATTTATAAATGCATTCGATGAAAACCTTCATGAATGCATGGATCATGCGATCCCAAATAAAACTTTTACCCAATCCTCCAAAGGCAGACTTCCAGATATGCTCAGAATTAGTCCATAATGACCAAAAATACACTGAACCCAGACTAATGAAAAGCTGAACCAGCAGAGTCTTGACATTATCTATAATTGTAAAACATAATTTTAAGTCACCTAGAGCAAACTGACACATCTATAATCCTGCTGTCACCAACTACAAAAAGTTGTAATCTTAAAAAACAGTATTCATTTAATTAAATAAATGCTGCACTAACAGCTTGTCTGACCTGTGAGTTCCACAACCAAGCAGAATTCTGTAGAAAGCAACACACAGTTTCATAAAACAGCATACCCACCCCCAAACCATTAAGCCAGGCCTTGTACATTCATATAAATAAATACATTAAAATGCATAAGACAATGAATATTTTAAATGCCAAAATATTAAATTCTATGAAAGTCAGTACCAAGCCAGAAAGCAATGCACTTAGCACCTCATCTAGTTGCAGATGACCATTTGCACCTCTGCTGGCACCCATTGGTAAATCCAGCATTTCCAAAAGCAAAGGCTGACCTGTAGCAATTTTAACATGTACACCAAATGACTCAAGCTTCCCTTACCACCAATTGAAATTATGTAACATTTTTTATACAAGTAGTCCAATGTTTAACTTAATGTAACAAGCTTCAAGAAAATTAATTTTGCAGTGCAGATTGACATCTGCAGAAGAGAATAAAGTTATGCATATAGTGTTGTAAGTGGCATATTTATAAGCTTGTAACAGTTGGAACAGATGTGAAAACAAATTCTGTGAAACTCAGGGGAACCCAAATAGCTGCCCAAGAGAATTGAGAAACAGAGGTTGGCATGAGAAGGGAAGGCATCACATCAGTATTAGAAAAAAAAAATACGGTGGCAATTCCCAGATAAGCTCAGAATTATTCCACAAATGACAAAAAATACACTGAACCCACAGACATTGCCAACATCCTAGCTGACAGGTTCAGCGCAAACTCCCCCCCCCCTCACCAAGACCATTGACGAGGGGAAGGTGGTCCACACAGAATACCTGGACCTCACAAAAGCCTTCGATACAATACCCCACTCGGGCATTATCAATAAGCTCACCGGCTTAAATATAAAGCCCTATGTCACTAGATGGATTGCAAACTGGCTCAAGGACAGAACCCACATGGTTAGAATTGCATTGCCATGTGAGACTCCAAACCACTTACAAGTGGAGTCCCACAAGGCTCAGTCCGGGGACCTCTTTTGTTCGGTATATATTTCTCAGAGGTACAGGCCAACACGGAAGGACTGTGTCTGACCAAATTCGCAGATGACTGCAAACTGGCTGCCATAATAGACTCTCCAGCCGACAAGAATCCTGCAAAAGGGCCTCATAGAAATAGACAACTGGTGCCAGAGCCATGGCCTCAAGCTGAATGCCAAAAAGTGTATAGTCATCCCCTTTGGCAAAAACAAAGATCCCACAAATTACCACATAGGTGGTAATCCATTAAGTAGAGAAGTAATTACGGACCCTAGTAATCACCGCCCCATAAGCTTAACAAGTGTAGTCTGCAAAGCTATG
>NW_025049494.1:0-2913 GCF_019279795.1 Protopterus annectens | reverse complement strand
GCCCCTGAGCCAGTGTCCTCAGATGATTCTTCTGATGATACAGACAATACAGACCATCCAGAGGCCCTTTTTCTACTTATGAAGACTATGCTGAAAAATTTTCCTTCTGCCTCTCCACCAGGGGAAATTTTTCCCTTTTGGGGGGAAACCTTACATGAGAGGGGCAATTCCAATGGCAGGGACAAGATTTCTCAGATTCAAGGAAAAGGCTTAGGACCTTTTTGCATTTACCACAACATAGGCCCTTAGCTATACCTCCAGTCCTTCCTGTTGTAGATGATGCATTTAATGATGCTTGCACTGCTCCTGATACTTTACCTCCAGCCCCTGCTAAGCCCGATAGGTTCTACAGGGTCCCGGACACTCATCACCATTTATACAAGGCTCCTTTTGCAGATCCCGAGACTATCTCCCAGGGGCCTAAGGCAGTAGCCCCTCAGTTAAAACCCTCCCTTCTGAAAGGGAATCCAGGTCCTTAGAAAATGGGGTAAAAAGTATACCCCTCTGCTACTCCCCAGCTAGGGCTTGAACTGTCAGTTTCATATGATCCAATACCAGGAGTTTATGCTTGATCAGTTAACAAAGAAACTGTCCTCTGATGATTCTTTAGATAAGAAATATGTTCTAGAAATGGTGCATAACATTCAGCAGGTTAGTAACCATTCTTTAAAATGTGGCTATGATGCACTGGAGGCTTCCTTTAGATCAGCCATGACTGGCACAGTTATAAGAAGGCATGCATGGTTGAAAGAACAGGTCTTCCCGGATCATGTTAAAGCAAAACTATTAGATGCTCCTATGGATAAGGTCAGTTTATTTGGTTCTCCTGCTCAACAGGTACTGAAGAAAATGGAAGAGAAGGCAAAATCTGTACAAACAGTGAAAGATTTCTTACAGGTTCAGCCTCCAAGGTTTAGCAGGAACTGGCCTTCCAAAATTGGTCCTTTCCAGACTCCTCAAACTCAGAGAGGCAGGAATAGGCGTTCAAGAGGCAGAAATCAATCCAGAGGAGGTGCCTACAGGGCGCCAGTGGCAAAAAAACCAACGAGGCACAGACACAACTACTACCACTGCAACAGGACAATCACAGTGACTTGGCTCTGGCACCCCTACCAGGGAACAAATAGCAGCACCCTTAGGCGGAAAGTTAGCCTTATTTTCAAAAACTGGCACTATATCACAAGTGGCAAGTGGATTTTGCAAACTATAGACCAAGGCTACAGGTTTCATTTCCATACTTTACCAGGAAAAAGAGGAATGCCAAACCTACCACCAAATCAAAAGACAGAAGCTCTAAAACAAATAGCTCAATTAGCAAAGATGAGAGCTGTGGAAAGGGTACCATATATGGAAAAAGGGAAAAGGGGATTTTACTCCAGACTATTCCTGGTACCAAAAAAAGAAAAAAAATTGGAGGCCTATTCTCGACCTGTCCGCTTTAAACACATTCATCATTGTTCCAAAATTCAAAATGCTGACCCTACAGCAACTTCTTCCCATGCTGGGCAAGGAGTATTGGCTGGTGACTCTAGATCTCAAGGAGGCATACCTGCACGCCCCATACCCAAATTGCAGAAGAACCTCAGATTTCTTGCAGGATCAGAGCATTATCAATTCTCAGCATTCCCCTTTTTTATCTACTGCCCAGAGTGTTCAAAATGCCTGGCATCAGTAATCGCTCACTGCAGGCTTCAGGGAATCCAAATATATCCATACCTGGACGACTGCCTGATACAAGCGGACAAAAAACAAGCTAACAGAAGACTTACAAAGAGTCATTTGTTTCTCAAGCCCTGGGATAACAGTCAATATAAAAAGTCAAGACTGATACCATCCCAAAGAATAACCTTCTTAGGTGCAGAATTGGACACAGTAAAACAGATGGCATTCCTAACTGCAGAAAACAAGAACAACTTCTTCTCTACTTCTTGGCATTAACAAAGCAGAACAAACTAACAGCAAGGAAAGTACTGCAGGCCTTGGGCTTCATGGCATCCTGCATAATCCTGGTCCCCCATGCCAGACTGCATATGAGAAAGCTACAGTGGTACCTAAGCAATTTATGGTCTAACACAGGCACAGCTTAGAAACCGAAATACCACTAATCCCATGCCTGAAACAAGAGTTCATATGGTGGGCTCAAGCATGCCAGTCAAACCCAGGTTTGCCATTCCACAGCATTCAACCAAGTCAAACCATCACAACGGACCCCCAGACCTCGGTTGGGGGGCCCACAAGCAGGACAAGTGCATACAAGGCTTATGGACTCCAGATCAGCTGCACCTGCACATAAATCAAAAGGAAATGCTGGCAGTAAAACTAGCAATCCAGAATTTCAGACCATTCCTCCAAGAAGGGGAGTTGATGATAAGGACAACAACACCACAGTCATGTGGTACATCAACAAACAGGGAGGCACTCACTCATACCCTCTATGCCCGGGTGGCACTGGACCTATGGAATATGGCTCTGAGCTACAACATTCAGTTACAAGCAATTTTTTTAGGAAAAGAAAACATCCTAGCAGACATATTAAGCAGAACTACCTCGGATGCTCACGAATGGATGCTACACCCGGACATCTTCAAGGTCATCACAAAGAAATGGCGACTGCCACAAAAAGACCTATTTGCATCCCCACTCAATCACCAGCTCAAGAAATTCTGCACAAGGATGTACCACCCACTTGCTTGGAAGGTGGACTCTCTATCCGTCAGTTGGAAAGGCCTGACAGCATATGCATTCCCACCTCTTCCTTTGATGCACAAGGTGCTATTGAAAATCAAAAAAGAAAGGGAACGGGCCCCAAGGGAAAATTTCCCCTTCTGGGGGGTTTAAGGGCCCCCCCAGGAAATGGCCCCCAAAAAGGGGCCCAACATTTGGGTTTTTCCCCAATTTAAACCCCCCGGGAAA
>NW_025049493.1:10000-14164 GCF_019279795.1 Protopterus annectens | reverse complement strand
TTGTGTTTTACTTGTATTCTGCTTTTAACTGCATATTAAAACTTCAAAAGAGAGCACAGCTTTGTCTCTTGTGAGTCAGGCAGAAATTAGAACTGATCAATTAAGGACTCATACATAAGATAGAAAAGGTCACTTAAGGTTAATCATTTGTGAACTGAGGGGATGGAGATAGGAACTAAACTTTCTATTAAAGGGGTAAAATAAAACATTTGAGAACTTTACTAGAAAGGCTCACCCAGACTCTGCTCCACTTTGCTGTGAAGTAAAGGTTAGTTTGCTTTTTATTTGTTGTATTTTGTATTACTTTATTGGCTTTTTATATTTTGAATACTGTAATTTGTTTTCTTTACCTTGTGTTTCACTTGTATTCTGCTTTTAACTGCATATTAAAACTTCAAAAGAGACCACAGCTTTGTCTCTTGTGAGTCAGGCAGAAATTAGAACTGATCAATTAAGGACTCATACATAAGATAGAAGAGGTCACTTAAGGTTAATCATTTGTGAACTGAGGGCGTGGAGCTAGGAACTAAAACTTCTATTTAAGGGGTAAAATAAAACATTTCAGAGCTTTATTAGAAAGGCTCACCCAGACTCTGCTACACTTTGCTGTGAAGGAAAGGTTAGATTGTTTTTTATTTGTTGTAGTTTGTATTAGTTTACTGCCTTTTTATCATTTGAATACTGTGATTTGTTTTCTTTACCTTGTGTTTCACTTGTATTCTGCTTTTAACTGCATATTAAAACTTCAAAAGAGACCACAGCTCTGTCTCTTGTGAGTCAGGCAGAAATTAGAACTGATCAATTAAGGACTCATACATAAGATAGAAGAGGTCACTTAAGGTTAATCATTTGTGAACTGAGGGGGTGGAGCTAGGAACTAAACCTTCTATTTAAGGGGTAAAATAAAACATTTGAGAGTTTTACTAGAAAGGCTCAACCAAACTTTGTTATACTTTGCTGTGAATGAAAGGTTAGTTTACTTTTTATTTGTTCTATTTTGTATTGCTTTATTGGCTTTTTATATTTTTAATACTCTGATTTGTTTTCTTTACCCACTGTTTTACTTGTATTCCGCTTTTAACTGCATATTACAACTTCAAAAGAGACCACAGCTTTGTCTCTTGTGAGTCAGGCAGAAATTTTTTTCTCCACCCATCCACCCAGTTACTGTCATGTTCTTAAATATCACTGTCTTTCTAGTTGCCTGCCTCTTATGTTAATTTGACCATATGTCTTGTTTTCTCCCTGCTTTCACTGGCTTGTGTGAATAAGCACAAAATTATCATTTTGTGAAATCACTTCCCTTCAACTATTTAAATTTATTGGCCATCCTACTGTATTCCATAGTACCAGAATACAAAAGTGACCAGCCCCTTTTCAATCTATCTTGCTGTTTTAAAAATGGTGACTCTCCACTAAAACTTAACTTTTTAGACAGGTAAAACTTAAGTTACCTACTTTCACACCTAACATATGTAGTGCACACTACAGTGTTTAGGATAAACCATTTTTTTTTCATCTTACCTTGAGAAACGTTTCCTCTTGACAACGCTTTCTCTATGCCTGCTGGAAAGCACTAGGAAAGCCTTAGGCGAAATTACAAAGCACTCAGCTCCTTGTTAATAAAGAAAAAATTAATCATAGGCACTGAACAGCCTATAATTGCAAAATATCTTGCCTTTAAGGAAGAGGAAACTTGACTCCTGTACTTAGCACACCAAAAAAAGCACCAAACCAGGCATATCAGGTGGCTTTGGTAATTTCTCCTGTCCACCTGGTGATCTAAAAGATACTGGGACAATGCATCAATTACCTCATGTACACAGACAACCCTCTGCTCCTACCACCCAACACTACAGCCAGTGAGAGATGCCAAAGGCTTTGGAGCAGGCTCTCTCCACCCAAGATTGTGCTAGATGGTCAAGGAAGGTTAACACAACACTACACCTCAAATGGCACCAGCACCTAAATACCACACCACCGACACCCACACATACCAACATTAAATCACATCACGGGCCCCGCAACTGTAACACCAGCTAACAAGGACTCCAAAGCAAATGCAAACACCAATCACAACCAAAGTGTCACATAGCTCACAACACCAGTGTGCCACCCCAGCAGCAGCTGCTAAGGCAGACAACGTACCTAACACACTTTAATCACCGGTGACTCTATAGTCAGGCACACTGTGTCCCACTTACAGGAAGCGTGTAGGAGAAAATTACAGTCAAAGCTGCCTGTCAGATTGCCGGGATCCATCACATAACGTAAGCACTCAAGGTCACTCCCACAGCAAATTAAAATATGACTCTGTCATTGTCATATTATTGGAGTGAATGACTGAAGAAAACTCTCAGATCATTGCTGGCCCAGGAAGAATGACCCTGGCCCTGTGCCCAGCATCCTGCCTTTGAGCCAGTACCACAATATAAAGGACAAGGAAATGATTGACTTCAACAACTGGCTAAGCTTCTGGTGTCATTCAAAGGGGATCCAGTATCTGTATCTGCCTGGGGCGACGCAGTCAACAGACCATGAAGCTTTGCCGGAACATGCTGCACGCGCCCCTGGGAATCAGGTTACTGGCTGAGCTGCCACCTATAGTGCCTTTTTGGTAAAATTCAGAGACAAAACCACCACCGTAACAGGTACAAGCATGCAAATTCAGTGTGCTGTTGCTGAAAGTCCCAAGCATAGAAATGCACTCTCTCGGGGGCGCTCTAAAATGGAGAACATCAATATCTGTGCAATGTAACACAGGGACTGATTCAGAACTTAAGAAAGCACCCCTGCAATACCAGGCTACAACTCTTAACACACCTTTTGGCCGCAAACCAGGACCAAAACACTAAAGTTGGAGGTATCCTTGTTCCTTAAGGATATTCACACCTGCCATTTGGTTGCTTGCCCAACACAATCGTCTGAAATTCTCCAGTGCAGCAGAACACTAAGATGATTGCAATCTGACTGGCAACTTGCTACAGATCCCCACCATGCCCCAAAATTCTCACTACACGCTACAAACATGCCTGGAAAATATTAAGATATAACCAAACACCCCAATGCTGGTGTTTCAACTACCCTGCCATTAACACAGAAACTGCAGGCATAACTTTTTGGCGGTTCTTGGAATTCATAAATTGAGATTCCACAGATCAACTAATCCATAGTCCACAAAACCATCTGTAGACACGGTCATTACCAGCATGTGGGAAGCGATGCTCCACACCTATGGTCACCTCCTCATTGGTGAGGTCTGACCATAAGCTAATCACCCTTAACATCCATCCACCCCACCCCAGTAGGAAGCCTCACTTCAAAGCTTCTCAAAGCCAACTTCTATTTGCTCCGAGTCAGAGTGATGACTTCATGACATACCATGCAGATGGGGACAGAAGTTCGACTGCTGGATCCTATACTGGCTTTCTATATAGGCACATCCACTCATGCATGGTTGTGCCATCAAAATAGAACCAAGCTGTCCTCCAAGGAGAAGACAATCTGGTGGTCCCTGCCATAAACAAACTTTACAACAAAGGAAGAAACTGGTGCAGAAAAGAGGGAAAATCCCGGGATTGCGAAAACACTTTTGAGCTCATTGAGCTGGTCCTCAGGTCTCATGGCTAATTCAAAGTGAGGTGCCAAAGTTCCGAAGACTGACACAAACGTTTATAACAATGTCAGAATTTAAATGGCAGTATAGGATCTCCTCTGAGCTACAACAAGAATGACATTAAACATATACTGATCTGATATTCTTGTCGGCAGATCAATTCAGTGCCAACTTATTCCCTCTCCAACCCTAAATGGCCCATCTCAATACACAGGAGATTGTAGTTCTGATAATGGCCACACAGGTAAAAAATACAATCTCCAAAGCTAAGAATACAGTATCCATGGGACCAGATGACATCCCAGGCTGTGTACTACATGAACTACAAAATGAACTGGCACCTCACCTAAGTGTCATGTTTAATCATAGCCTCACCTCAGGCTTTGTGCCCACTGAGTGGTGCACAGCTACAGTTATCCCACTCCACAAGGGAGGATCCACCTTGGATCCCGGGAACTACTGCTCCATCAGTCTGACGAGCCTGATCTGCAAGGCCATGGAACGTATTATCATGGAACTTATAAAGAAAGACATTGGCGACCTTCAAA
>NW_025049493.1:0-5000 GCF_019279795.1 Protopterus annectens | reverse complement strand
CTTTTGTTTGTATTGCAGCATCACTCTTGGTGATGGTAGAATGCTGTACAATACTAGTTTCCCTCATGCTTCAGATATATATTCCAAGAGCTCCATCATGGCCCTCTTCATAAGGTCTAGCCAAGCTAGACTTTTCACTGTGTGATGCCTTAAACCTCCTGTAATAGAGGCTCATGGGATATATGCAGATGACCCCTTAAGGACATCAAGTGTTTCAGCTGTATGACTTTTGAATGGCCACAGCATTTTGCTTTTTCTTTTTAAGTCTTTATGGATACATTCAGGCCAATAAATTCTAATCCCACTACCTATGTACATGCATGTTTCAGCCTTCTTGTGTCCTCATCAGCACAGCATAAGTGGAATGTTTGGCTATACTTTAGAAATACAGGGTCTTTAACCCAGCTTATGTCCATAACCATTAAGGTGTCTGCAAAATATCCCAACTTACATCCCAACCAAAGAGTAAAAAGGTCACACAGACAAACCAATCAGTAAAAACTTCAAGAAAAAAAAACAGCCAAGCTAGAGTTTTCACTGTGTGATACTTTAGACCTCTTGTAATAGAGGCCCATGGGATATATGCAGATGACCCCTTAAGGACATCAAGTGTTTCAGCTACATGACTTCTGAATGTCATGACTTTTTTACTTTTCTTTTTAAGTCTTTATGGATACATTCAGGCCAATAAATCCAAACCCCACCAGCTGGGACATGCATGTTTCAACCTTATTATGACCTCATCAGCACAGCATAAGTGGAAGGTTTAGGATCTTTAGACCTCTGAGAGAATGTTCAGTTTGGACAGAGATTCCCAAACCAGATATTAGTGTGTCTGTGATGGCCCTGAGGAAGGCTCTCCTGACAAGGTTCTTACTGACCATCCCTCAATAAATAATAAGGCTATAGTGGGGTAATAAGTATCAGCATCCACCACTTCGTCCTTGTGATGGCCAACTGCTTGGCTCACATATTTTCTGTCCAGAGAGAGATGTTGGATGAATTACAGCATGTGACAAAAGAGAAGCAAGATGGTCCAGAAAAAACAAAACAAAACAAAAAAAAGCAAAAAAACAAAACAAAAAAAAAATCCATGTTCGAGGTAACCACTTTATCCTGTCTTAACAATCTTATGGTCATGGTGAAGCCTTCCTTATCAAGGACTGATATCAGAGTATAGCCAAAGAGAAAGAAATATGAGGATCCTAAGTGAAAGACCACCACTGTTAGTGTTTTTAGTAGAATCTAGAACAGAAGCTGCTATTAAAAAAGGGCTAATTAGTAGGGCATATAAAATATTGCATGACAACTATAGAATCAATTAGACGATGTTAGAAATGATTAGGAAGAGACATTAGATAAGCAATTCATACACACACACAGACACACACACACACACACACACACACACACACACAGACACACACACACACACACACACACACACACACACACACACACACACACACACACACAAAAAAAAAAAAAAAAAAAAACAATGTGGGATATATGTATGGCTTTCAGATTTGCTTGGAAGTGTATGCATAAGTATTTTTATACCCCAAGCAGAGTCCAAAGAATTTTTCGTCAGGTATATAGCAAATGTTGGGGGTGTCATGGGGAAGAAAGAGCTAATTGGGATCATATTTGTAGGTCTGTCATGAATTGTCAGACTTTAAAAATTCACAGCAAACTACTCTATCAGAAATATTGGTTAAGCAAATTTTTATAACTAAGGTATTTTTTGAGCTGTGGCACAGAATCAGAATTGAGTAGACGTAGTAAGGTCTTGCTGAGTTTAATTCTGGTGGCTACCAACAAAAGCAATTACTGGAAAGTGGAAATCAAAGTCTAAGCCAACTGTACTAGAAATAGTGAATATAGTAACAAAGATAAAAGAACTGAAAGTGGGATCATTAGAAAAGGGTAGGAGCAAATTACATAGAAAAAAATGGAAATTGTGGAAACAATGCATGCCGAATAATATTTTGATAGGAAGAAGAATGAGATTTAAGGGAAGGCAAGATTTGAATTACTATGTCATGTTTAACTAACAATGACTGGATAGATTATAAGTGATGTATAATGTTTGCAACTGAAAACATGATAATATGGTTTGTTTTCATTTATATAAATGTATGATTGCCTATGTTCCAAGTCATAATTTAATAAAGATGTTTCTTGTTTAAAAAAGGTCACTGGCATAGAGGCTGGAGACCATGGCAGTCTCCAGGGTGCTCTATCAAACTCAGAATGGACCAAAGCAATTCTGAATTATTGCCTGACTGCTTCCCTATGTAAGCATCAGAAGAGGTGTTCCCTCCATATCGAAGCATATAGAAAATCTAGAAGGTCAAATGGATAAAGGTTAACCACCTTTCTTCTCCCAGATTCTTCCATTTCCCTTGCTGGATTCAACACCCCATCAAAAATTATAGGCAAGGAATGATATACAAAAACTCTGCAATGAAGGGGCCATTCATGAGATCCTTCCAGATTAAAAAGGCTTAGCATGCTAGCTCAGATCTTTTTGATCTTAAGAAAAGAAAGATCTTGGGCATGTCCTGGTTCTTAGTGGCATAAATACATTCATCTCCAGAAGAGGCTTTCTTCATGATCATGGTGCAGTATATCATTTAATGATTATCTTAAAGAGACTGGATATGTTCTATATGAAGGGATCCAATGAACCCTTTGGGTTCTGTGGTCACAGCATTCTCTTTTTCAGCTCAGGAAGGTATTCAAGGTATGTTATTGTTATCTGTCCTGATGGCTGTGTTGTACAGATCTTCTCAGTGGGAACCCTTTTCAAATCCAGTCTCTTCTGGTGGCAGTTATTACAGATACATCTTCCCTGGTATGAGGGATTTCCCTGGTCAAACTGATCATCATAGAAGTGGCATCTTACAGATTAGGACAATACTCCCGGCTCTTCTGGCTTTTTAGAACTACTGTCCATTCAGCCTGTCAATATTGCCATTAGCTGAGAACAGAAACAAAGAGGAACTTGGCCTTACCCTGTCTGCCAGGAGGCCATGAGGGTGTGGCTGTGGGTGATCAAATGTCAATTTCTGGTGGCAATGCACGTTCCATGAGAGGCCAGCTCACTGGTAGACTGATTGAATTACTGTATTCTAATGCCTCAAGAGTGGTTATGCATTCAGCCTATTTCCATGAAGCTCTTTCATCTCTGGAGAACCTCAGTATATGACCAGTTTACCTCACCAACAAAAATTAAATATCACAACTAGTTTCCCTGATCCTGCCTCTGAGAGATCAGGCAAGATATATGCTTATACACTAGTGGCCAAATGGCCACATTTATATTTTTCCTCCACTTGCTGTGATGACAGTGTTCATCTAGAAGGAAGGGCTACATAAACCAAAAGTAATTTTCAAAGCAAACTTTTTGCCCAGATAGACTTGGATCCCACTTCTTCTGCCTTTTTGTTTTGCAGATCTGTAAGACAGTGATTCTCCAGGATATTGCTTTCATATCCTTTCAGCAAATGACGTCTAAATATTCATTATCCAAAGCTTAATGCCAGAGATATCTATTTTGAATATTTACAAGGATCCAAACTTTTCAGACAAGGTAGTTTCTATTACCACATCTGCTTAATGGCCATCCACTCAGAAAACATACCATGATAAATAGTCATGATTTTACAAATCTTTACTTTGAGCAACCAACAATAGCAAAGACCCCTTTTTTGCTCCTATGCTGTTTATTCTTAGTTATTGATATGAAATACTTCATGCTGGTTTTAGTTATTTCTTGATAAATGGTCACTCAGAGGCCATCTCTAACTTCCATTCTGGTCTAGATTCATCTTCTATGGCTTCTTTGAAGGTCTGTAAGGCTTTGCTTTCACAGGGCTTTCCAGCTCAGGAAATCTGTCAGGATCTTGTCCCTCTTTAATTTCTCCATGTCTTTTGGGTTTCTCCTAAGTCAAAGCACGATTAAAGTTCATGAAATTAGTATTGTTTCAATCTTTGATGTCAGCCAGAAGTGATCTTTGCAGCATCCATAATGTGCCCAGTAATGACTCCTTCTGCAATTTGTATGGAGTTACATGTATTGATAACATATCTAAATACGATTGTAGATTCATTTTTATAAGACCCATTGCTTCTACTACTATTGGAACTGTATGGGTAAGTTTTTTCCACATTGCTCTTCTTTCTGCCTGCAAATCCTGATATTTTATGACTTTGTGTTTCTCTGTATGCAAGATACTGTAGTCAGTGGGTATAGCGATTTCAATGATCAATGCTACTTTTGTCTTCTTTTCATGGACCAGTATATCTGGTTTTCTCTCAACTGTCTTTTGAACTGTTGGTAATGGGTGATCCCATGTGATGCAGACTTCATAATTTTCTATGATGCTGTGTGGCTCTTGTTTCCAGTGATTTTCTGCTACTTCAATACTATAATGTTTACACAATCCCCAGTGCAACAGTCATGCCACATTATTATGCCTTTCAGTATGCAGCCCTTCTGCCATTAGTATGTCACAACCAGCAACAAGGTGTGCAACTGTTTCCAATTCTGTTTTACAAAACCTACATTTGTCTGTTTCTCCCACATGTTCAATGGATTTTGTAAACCAACAGCCAAGTGCATGTAGCCCACTATCTTGGCCTGCCAATATTAAGCTTTCATCTTTTTATTTGAATTCTCCGCCTCCTTAACTATTCCTGCATTCATTCCTGATCAACATGAGATTCTTCCAGAAGTTTTCTATACTTGCAATTATATTTATGCATTTTCCACATTCCTTGCCTTCTCATCTGATCCTTTACCTTATTTTCTTTTGTTTTTGGCACATTGAGTTGCCACATGATTTTTATCTACTTGTTTGATTTCCATTCCTGCTTGATGTCGAGCAATACTTCCTGCTAGACTAAGCTAGGGAGAGTCCTCTTAGATTTTTTTTTCCTCATATTTCAAAAATTTCACTTTATTTGGGTCCTGTGAGCTCAGCAGATATGTTTGG
>NW_025049492.1:0-14810 GCF_019279795.1 Protopterus annectens | reverse complement strand
AGATAGGAGTCTGCGTGTTATATAGCAGGAGTAGAGTGCACATCCTCTACAAGCTGAAATAAACATGCTACTATGCCCGGGTGTTTTTTTTATCAAATGCCTTGGCCAGGTCAAAGTAGGAAGTTTTGCCCTTGTCCATTGATTTGGTCAGCTTCACAGTGAAGTCCACCAAGTTGAGTGGGCATGATCTGCCCTTGTCAATCCCAAACTTGGTTGGAGCCAGTGTCTGAGGATTTCCTATTTTAGTAATAATCATTTCCATGATAATTTTTTTCATGACTTTGTATATGAGACCAGTCAGAGGTATGGGTCTGTAGTTACAAGGGTCCATAGGTGGTCTACCCTTGTGTAGAGGTATGACCATTGCATTTCTTCATTTGCATGGCCCAAAGCCTGTCTGGCAGCTGTGGTTAAATAGTCACTCCAGTGGTCCTGATAGGCTGTGTTTCATGCTTTTTAGAAGGCATTCTGGAAAATTATCCGGGCCCATTGATGCAATATTCTTGGTCTTGGAGAGCACATCAAGGACTTGTTCCCTAGTGATACATGGGGGGGGGGTATGTTTGATGGCATTTCCTAAGGGATGGCTGGGGAGGAGAGGGTTAAAACTGGAGCTGAATTTGTTAGCCAGCAGAATTCCTTTATCTCAAATAAGCAGCAGGAACCAATTCCACAAAATAGCCCATCATTGTGTACTGCCTCTGATATTGTGGACATAGCTAAAGAAATGCTAATTGTTGTCCTTGGTCTAGATGGCTATTTTGGCTGCTTGGTTATTTTAAATGAAATCTATGTCTCTGTGATAACCTAATGAGATTTTTTTAATCCTGATGTGTGTTGCATTTCCTAATTTTTGGCATGACTTTCTTCTTTTTCTTATACAACCTGTTGCTGTTGAGATTGCACCAGGGTGGTTTGGTTTTTGAGTTTTCTGTTCTTATTCCTGGTAGGCACAGCTGTGTCTATAAAACTATTAACATGACTGTACAGGGTGTTTGTGAACAATTCTGCATAGGCAACAGGGTTCTCACAGTTTGGGGAGAGCTTGAAATTTTGCCAGGTTATTACTTAATAGTAGGAAGTTTACCTTAGACCATTCAACCCAATATCATATTCATGGGAGAGTGGCCTAATGGTTAAGGTGTTTACCTTACAAACACACGGTGCAGGGTTTGAGTCCCAATAAGGATAATCACTGGTTGTATTTAAAATGGCTCGCAATGGTAGTTAGCTTAGTACTAATCTATGAATCTATGAACCTATGAACCATAATAAACTGGGAAGAATACATAACCACAAACTTGCAGGCAGAGATCCTTGGACTTTTCAACACAAACACCCTGGCCCAGATAGTCCATATGGCCATTAGAGGTATGACATACTAATTTTCATTCTTACTGACGTGGAAGAATGCTGCACCCACTCCAGTGTAATGTCCCCTCTGGTAAGGATGGACCATAAAGCTATCTTCTTTGAAATAAAAATAAAACCAAGGACTGCTGCTAACCATGCAACAGATGCCCCTCCCTTTTATTTCCTGCCTGTGCATTAGCTGATCTAAATGTGTAGCTGGCATTGTAGCCCTGCACTGCTCGCACGCTATCCATGGCTTTAAACCATGTAGCAATAACTGCACAAATGTCTGCATTCTCCAGGGTGAGAAAAGCTTGCAGGGAGTAGAGTTTCTTGCTTAGACTCCTGGCTTTGAGCAGTAACACCTTTAGATTTTCTAGGGTTGACTTTCCTAAGTTGGAAGGCTGGTCAGTTTGGCATTGCATAAAAAAGGCACAATGGGGGAGGACAATATTTTAGCCAATTTGTGAAAGCCTATAGGGGACAGGAGCAGACCATCCCTGGCAAAGCAGTGTGGCCTGTTGACCATACCCTCTAATGGTGACATATATTTTACCACACTTTGAGTGACATCAAAAACTAAACCAATTATTAGAGTCAATAATCTTTTATTCATATTGTGGCATCATCCTTGGAGAAGGTAGAATTCTACTGAATGCTAGGCTTATACCAGCCTGTAACACACAATCTGAGACCTCCATCATGTTTTTATTTATTTATTTATTATTTATTTGCATTTGTTTACCGGGATGGTCCATTGGGCCAAAAAGTGCCAATTTTCAGTGGAGACCCGGGGAGAAAAGCTCCACAGTGATTTATACAAACAACAACAAATATATATTGTACAACAAGAGATGACAATAAAATAGGTTATTGACAATATAAACATAGGCAATGAGGCAATACAGCCATAAATAAGACCCCCTACTTATACTCGCCACCAGTATGTATAACAGCAGCAAGATTATTACCAAGGAAACAGGAAGACTAAGGGAGGTATGGTGATGGAGAAGGAGTGAAGTGGAGGTGGTAGTGGAAGAAGAGGAAGAGGTCAAGTTGAGGAGTGGGAGAATGAAAGAGTTCAAGTTATGGAGTGTGAGGAATTGGCACATGAGCATAGCCGCTGTGAAGACAGGTGTTGTTTTAAGAAATTTTTGAAGAGAGATGTTCTGCTGGTGGATCTTAGAGTTTGTGGGAGACAGTTCCATAATTTGGCAGTGAAGAAGGAGTGGAGCATTTGGCCAGCAAACAGGGTTGGCTTGCTAATTTGCAAGAGCATTTGATTCTCTGAGCGGTGAGGTCTGTTAGGGTGATAGGGTTTAAATAGAGATGAAAGGGCAGGGCAGCTGGTAGGGTTGAATATTAGTTTATGGGCTGTTGTAGGTTGTATGTATGTGAGATGATGGGACGCTTCATTAGTTTATAAGGAGTGAGGCACAGTAGGCTGAATTTGCTTTGCTTTGTGACAAATTTCACAGTTTTGTTATAGCAAGTATTTAGCTTGATTTAGCCTGGTGTGCATGTTATTAAAGAGTGAAGCAATCAGAGTAGCTTATGGGGAGCAGAAAGGAGGAGGCAAGGACAGTTTCTCTTCTTCATATTGTTTGGGGCGATATGTCTCAGGTCATTTACAGTCACATGGACTGTGACTAAGTCATCCTGTTACTTGCAATCCAGTGAACCAAATTCGTGCATGATCTGGCAGATTCTGGCCTCTGATAGGCAACTGACAGTGACTTTCTCCTTACTTAGCCTGGGGAGTGGGACATCTATGTATCTCACAATTTAGTCTCTTATAACACAGAAGATCTTTGGCTAACAAAGTTCGCAGATGACTATAAACTAGGAGCCATTATTGAATCCCCAAATGATGTGGATATTCTACAAAAGGGCCTTACAGAAACAGATGCCTAGTGCCAGAGCCATGGGCTCAAGCTTAATGCCAAGAAATGTATAGTTATCCCTTTGGAAAAAAAACATGTACCCATGAACTACCACATAGGTGGCAGGACACTAAACATCGAAAATGTGATGAGAGACTTAGGGAGACAAGTGGACAGTGGTCTCACTTTCGATAACCACATTGCCACAACAGTCAGGAAATCCTTCTATGTGGCACACCTCATCACTAAGGGCTTTTCATCCAGAAAAAAAGAGGTCATTGTCCCACTGTACTCATCCTTCATTAGACCCATTATAGAGTATAATGCCCCATTTGGTATGTACCTCACAAGACATCTGCAACAGCTGGAAAAGCCACAGAAATGCCTCACTAAAAAAATCACAGGCCTAAAGCAGATACCATATACTGACCGTCTAAAAAAACTCCAGCTATACTCTGTGGCATATCGTCTAAACAGAGGCGATCTCTGCTTAACATACAAGGCCATGTCAAACCCTGAGCTATTGTACATGCTACACTTAAAGAAATCCCAATCCCTCAGAGCCACACGCTCCAGGGATCTAAACCTTATCATCACAATGAACAAAATATGCTGGAGGGATAGGTTCCTGACCCAGAGACTCCCCATACTCTGGAATAGACTGCCCATACATGTCAAGCAGAGTGCCTCATTGGCCCTCTTCAAATGGAACCTTGATGATTGGATGGGAGATAGGAAATTCACCCCGGGGATCATGTCAGTCGCCCTGCTAGACAGGGGCGCAGAGAAGTAAATATTGTGGGAAGAAATTTCCAGGGAATTGTTATGGCTAGGCTTGCATAGGCCTTAGGGCCGATAGCCTAGTACCAACCTATGAACCTATGAACATCAAAAACTAAACCAATTATTAGAGTCAATAATATTTTATTCATATTGTGGCATCATCCTCGGAGAAGGTAGAATTCTACTGAATGCTAGGCTTATACCAGCCTGTAACACACAATCTGAGACCTCCATCATGTTTTTATTTATTTATTTATTTGCATTTGTTTACCAGGATGGTCCACTAGGCCAAAAGTGCCCATTTTCAGTGGAGGCCTGGGGAGAAAAGCTCCACAGTGATTTATACAAACAACAACAAATATATAATTTACAACAAGAGATGACAATAAAATAGGTTATTGCCAATATAAACATAGGCAATGAGGCAATACAGCCATAAATAAGACTCCCTACATATACTGCTAGTATAAGTAATAGTAGCAAAAGATTATTACTCAGGAAATAGGAAGGATTAAGGAGGTATGTAGGATGGAGAAGGAGTGAAGTGGAGGTGGTAGTGGAAGAAGAGGAAGAGGTCAAGTTGAGGAGTGGGAGAATGAGAGTTCAAGTTATGGAGTGTGAAGAATTGGCACACGAGCATAGCCACTGTGAAGATAGGTGTTGTTTTAAGATTTTTTTTTAAGGGAGATGTGCTGCTGGTGGATTTTAGAGTTTGTGGGAGACAGTTCCATAATTTGGCAGTGAAGAAGGAGTGGAGCATTTGGCCAGCAAACAGGGTTGGTTTGCTAATTTGCAAGAGCATTTAATTCTCTGAGCGGAGAGGTCTGTTAGGGTGATAGGGTTAAATAGAGATGAAAGGGCAGGGCAGCTGGTAGGGTTGAATATTAGTTTATGGGCTGTTGTAGGTTGTATGTATGTGAGATGATGGGGACGTTCTAGCCAGTTTAGTAAGTGGAGTGAGGCACAGTGGTGGGCTGAATTTGTTTTGCTTGTGACAAATTTCACAGTTTTGTTATAGCAAGTATTTAGCTTGGATTTTAGCCTGGTGTGCATGTTATTAAAGAGTGAAGCACCGTAGAGTAGCGATGGGAGCAGGAAGGAGGAGGCAAGTGACAGTTTCTCTTCATATTGTTTGGGGCGATATGTCTCAGGTCATTTACAGTCACATGGACTGTGACTAAGTCATCCTGTTACTTGCAATCCAGTGAACCAAATTCGTGAATGATCTGGCAGATTCTGGCCTCTGATAGGCAACTGACAGTGACTTTCTCCTTACTTAGCCTGGGGAGTGGGACATCTATGTATCTCACAATGTAGTCTCTTATAAACAAAATATTGGCTGTGTGGTGGCTTGTCTTATGGGCTTTACAGCTGAGGCTCCATGAAATGTGGTTGTATGTGTTGTAGTGGGTATTGTTTTGGTGGAGTGCTTTGGGGGCTGCTGAGGGTATTGGTTCTAGGTGCAATGTCTGTGAGGTCTTTGGGGTTTAGGAAGATTACATATAAAACCTCATGTGGGTCTATGTGTCTGATCCTTACTTTGTGTAGTGGGTGTAGTGTGTGCATTATTGACAGCCTGGTTGGTATTATGAGTAATTGTATCTGAGAGGTTTGCTTCCAGTGACATTGTGTAATTATATCTGTCACATACTGTATCAATTTGTTTAAGAATTAGTTGGTTGTTAGCAAACATGAGGCAATTCCTACATTGCTTTAGGATGTCCATATCCACCAAGCTGAAGCTTCCACCACAGAAGAGTTCATATCTATGATTACAGGCCTTTTTACTTTATCAGATGACTGCTCAGGGGATAGAGAGCAGAGTAAAAAAAAAAGGAATATCTAACATATACAAAATTGAATGGGCAATGCTTGTCACTGTGCAGGCTAGTTTCTCCTTGTGCAACTGGAGACAGGGAAAGTTTCAAGGGCAGTTTTACAGAGAAAATATAAATTCTAGGAGTCTGAATCTATAAAGGGCAGTGCTAAAACTCACTGCACCATGATCAGCTTTGTGGAAACAGGATAACTTTCTACAGGCACAGAAAACTGACTAAATGTACTAAACAGCCTTGTGGCCAATCAGAGGGTGACATTCATTGCCAGATCCCACAAAAGATGTCCTAGACAGCTGCCTAGGATCAGGTGCTGGGTGTGATGCCTGGCCATATAACATTAATTAAAAACAAAAAAAGCCCAAACCAATTTTCCTGCTGGGGATCTTTAAAAAAAAAAGATGACTTCCTGCTCATTTGCTCTGCATGTAGTCTATGAATTCCAGCTCCAGTCCCATTGTAAAATGTGTTGAGCCAAAGAGACTCGAGCTGGACAAATGGGAGATGTCCAGGAATTGGCATGATTTTTTTAACTTGAGCATAGGGGCAGCAGGATGGAAAACTGTTTCTGCATTAGCAAAAATGGAAGCTACATAGCATTAATGGGAGACACAAAGCAAGATGGTTAATTAAATTAGTTAGTAGTGAACTTTAACCTTTAACAAGTCCACTTAATTTACAGCAGCGGGAGATACAATGGTCGATTGAATTACTCTGCAGCAGGAAAATTGTGATTGTGTGTGTGTGTGTGTCTGTGTGTGTGTATATGTGTGTGTGTGTGTGTGTGTGTGTGTGTGTGTGTGTGTGTGTGTGTGTGTGTGTGTGTGTGTGTGTGTGTGTGTGTGTGTGTGTGTGTGTGTGTGCGTGTGTGTGTGTATGTGTGTCTCTGTGTGTGTATGTGTGTGTGTGTGTGTGTGTGTGTGTGTGTGTGTGTGTGTGTGTGTGTGTGCGCGTGTGTGTGCACGTGTGCATGTGTGTCTAGTTAAGACTTGCTTAAAGTCAAACTCTACCTTTGCTGCTGGAAGCCTTAATCCTTTGCACCATCTGCCGGGTCTCCATTAATTTTTACTTTTGTTTGTTTGTTTTCATTGGTATAGCAATGAGGATTACAGTCAGTCAATGTCAGTCATTAGAATACATGTTGATGCAAGACCTGATTTTCTGTTAACCTTTTAAGTGATTCAGAGTTGTCTGCATTAATAGCCTCATTTTTGCCCTGTCCTTGAACATGTTACTTAACAACACAGTGCTTTGGGGCAACTGGAAATTGCTAGGCTCCTCAGTAGTCCCCTGGGTTGCAAACCTAATATTCGTATACCAGAGTAGTGTTGCTGTAACAGAAGGAAACTTATTGTAGTAAACAGGAGCATCACCATATGAGCTATGTTTTTTGAATGTGATCCTTGGTTCCTTAGGGTGTTGAATTTTGACAGTGTGCTTATTATTTAGCTGTAAATACACTGGACAGCACAATGTCTATAATTTAATGTTAATATTTTAAGTGCAGATGAGTAAGGCTATGAGCTGTTAACGAGCTGCTTTCTGTAGTTTATGGTTTGATTCCTTCTGCTTTCATTTATCTTCTGTGTGACTCTGCCAAGTTACTTCACCAGACATAACTCCTGGTCTGTTTCTAAAAAGGAACACACATCCAGTGGGCTGTTCGTCTGTTAACAAACGCGTTACACGTTTGTCTTTGAATTACTGCAGTCTTCACGTAGGCATTAATGTGTTCGTAAACTGTATGGTATTGGAGTATGAATCCCAGCAAGTTGCTTGTAGTTTAATGGGTTACCAGATGCATTTTTACTAAATGTGAGTTTCAAGGGAAGAGAAGTTTACTGTTTCTCTGTTTTCAAGGTTAGAGTGTTTTGTTGTACTTAGAAAATATGTGTCTTCAAATTAAATCCATGTCTCTGTTGTTGTGTCTTTCGGCTTTTCCCGGTTAGGGGTCGCCACAGCGGAACTCCAGTCCACTAATGATTGGCAGTAGATTTTTACATGCCGAGTTGCCAGCCCTGACACACAACCTTCAATGAAGGTACGCCCATTCACGCATGTCTCCACACAGAAGACGTTCTAGCTGAGAATCGAACAGGACAATGTCTTACTGTGAGGCGACAATGAAATCCATGTCTCTGTGATAACGTAAAAAAGTAAAGAAGAACATAGTATGTACACTGACAGATATGAACAGAGTTTGTGATACCCGGGATAGACAGCCAAGGAATGGGATATTGGTGTGGATGGTGATGCCCTGATTCATTACCCTGCATTGAGCCGAATTTGTCCATTATTCACCTCTGTTGACTTTGGAGGTGTGTGCTACAACAAACAGCATTATTAGATATTCAAGTAGGTCAAACTTGTACTGAGTGATGTCCGAGGGGGTGGTTATTCCTGATAACGTAGAAGACACAGTGAGATGAAAATGAGATGTAGGTGCCTTACTATCATATAAACCCCTCCTCCCCAAAAACAGTATATTGTATGCAATACTATTACGGGTTTTGTGTGACTCATGGGTTGTTGAACAAAAGCTGTTGCGGCATTTATATTGTCTTTGTTTTGCTTTATTAATTGCACTAAAGAATAAATGAATTCATTAATGCATCTGGATTGTGTAATATAGTCTAAACGTGTCATTTTAGTAATATATTTTGCAGTACCTAATTTATAGCCTCCAGCAACTGTAAATGGGTTGACATTTGTCAGGTCATATAGTGTGCATTACTTAAGAGTGATGATCACAACTATCTGATCTTCGACATCCATTAATAAGGCATTGTTGCATACTACTGTGATACATTCTTCTGTAAAAGATCAGATTGTAAAGAATGTCTGCATTTAGTTAAAAATTAATACTTTGACATTTGACCCACAAGACTAAATATCTGACTTGTTAGTGAGCTGCTGCCTGTACAAAGTTGTTTGCCAGCGGTAACCTCCCCATTAGTAATAGTTCTCTGTAATGTGCAATTATTCAGATGACGCAACCTTTCCATTAGTCATAGTTCTCTGCAATGTGTAATTATTCAGGTGACTTTTACTTCTGCAGTGATTGTGCATATTAACCTAGCATATGTTATCAGGTGCTTAATATTTCTTTTGCTCTCATAAATACTCTTCTATTTAAACTGTGCTGCACATGGCTGGATCTTATGGCATGATGCTAGTGATCTTTATTCAGTTTCAAGTAGTTTATCCAGAGCTACAATAAAGTACATGTAATTTTCTTCATAGCAATAAGGGTGTACCCAGTTAACAAAGTGGTTAGACTTGGTAGTAGGGGGCTGTCTGCGGATGAAAATACCTTATGCTCTTATCATCTGTTCATTTTTAAGCAGTCTTTAATCTGGATTTGTAGGACTAGTCTAAGTTTGTGTGTATGTGTGTGTGTGATGTAGGGTGGAATACTTTGCCTGCTGTGTGTTTGTGTGAAACAAATTTGAAATATGTGACTTTGGTCATTATTACCTTTTTGACACAGACATCTGAGAAGGATGCAGTCAGCGATGAAACTATAATTGCTGGGTGTGAGGGGTATCTGTGGATAAAAATGCCTGAACCTGCTGGACTGATAAAAGTTAAAGCCATTAGTCTGTCTTTGCAGGACTAGTGCATATTTATGTAAAGTGAGATACTTTACTGAGGACGTTTCTATCACAACCAGACGTGATACATACACAGTCTATAAAGAGGACAGAATTGTTTATTACAGATATTGGTGGATTATAATGACAGCAGTTTGAGTAGAATTTTATTTATTTTATTTATTTAACATTTGTTGACAGGAAAAGTCCAACTAGGACAGAGCCTATTTTCAGCGGAGGCCCGTGGAGAAATGCTCCAGATGGTTGAAATGTTCTGATTCTGAAATGCATACTTGTTTTATTATTGGTTTGTACATTTGGTTTCACTGCTTACTGGAAAAATGTTCAAAATGTAAAATTTAAAACACACTGTAACAAATGTTGTTATATTAAACAATAAATGTAATTTAAAACAATCAGGAAGGTTACTCAAACAACACATGCATTTATGCATGTTCCTAAAAATGTGTGCAAGGGGGCTCATGGTTTGAAAACAGCCATGGTTAAAGATGCATATAGTCTGTCATTGTCTAGATGCATTTTCAATGAAGGTGAGTCTCAAGGAAAGAGAACTTTACTATTGCTGATGCTAAGTCTGTGTTCAGTGTGGGACTGTTTGCTTTAATAAATGGCCATCAGTGTTTGTGCTCTAAAATTTGAAATAAAAGTTTTAATTTAAATCCAGATCTCTGTAATTATTGTAAAAGTAAAGAAGAATATGGTATGTACACTGGCAGGTCTGAACAATTGCAATCAGAGGAAAGACAGCCAAGTAATTGGACAATGCAATGGCTACTTGGGGGGGGGGGGGTGTTAGTTCATTACTCGGCCTGTACAATGTAATCTGAGTGGACTGAACAGTGCAAGTGATTACGTTTGAGAGAAACAGTTATGTGTTGTGACTTCCGCCCAATACCTCACCGGACTGCCAACAATTAAATGATGTCCCTTACAATCTTAGGTCAGTAACTAAGGAGCTTCAGTCCTCACTACTGACTCCAATATGAGACTGTAACTTGAACAGAAGTAATATTTCACACTTTTCCCTAAGGGCACAACAGGAACATGTTCTATTTTCTGGCACCTAAATGTGTTTTCTTAATACACACTTCAGAGCAATGTGTCCCAGTTTAAGACCTCTGATACACTCACACTCAAAGTAAATTTAAATCTCACACATACAAACACTTCTGGGAAAGCTTGACACACATTTCCAGCTGTGTCTCTTTCCCAAAATAATACAGTAACTCTGCCACCAATCATAGGGTCTTCTTGCCCTTCTAAAGGGGTGTCCAATTATGAAAATTAATTATCAAAATAAATGATAGCTATGACCAGAACAGCCAGGCCTTCGATGTGACCTGGGATTATCAAACAGGTAGAAGCACTGTCTAATCTCTAAAGAAAAACATTGGTTTCCAGCCACACTGTAAAGTAATGAAAAACATTTAATAAAAGTAAAATGATTACAAGATTGTAAATCAATACTTCCTTGTGTTTTAGAAAAAATCAGCTTTGTTCCATCAGTATGGACAAGTGTTTGTTTTGTAATGATATGCATTGTCTCTGACACAGATCTGTGCTGGTTTGTGCAATATTTTTAGTGTAGTGACAGACACAAGAGGATATTAGATTCAAATCACAGTGACTGTCTAGCACTAACTTTAGCAAATATTTGTTGCTCCATCAGTGTTATATTTATTTTATGAAAATGTGGTTACGAAATGTGAAAAAGAACATTATTCAACTGATCATTCAGATATTGCAATAACTTGGCTGGCATTTTGAATGTGTTACCATCTTTTACATGGGTGTTTCCAGTTAAACTACACACAATTTCCCTATTTAATGATCTGCACCATGCCATTTTTAACTGAACTGTTCATATTTTCTTTTCAACTTTGAAACTGCCAGAACTGATCAGACTGCAGACAGTCTAGCATGCAACTGTGTTATAGGTGAACTTATCAGCCTCACAGGTAAAAGACACATATAATTTCAATCTATGAGCTTTGTTTTTCTGACAAAGGATGAGCCTGCCAGACAGATATAGCACACAATTGATTATATTTTACTCTTTGGCTCATATTTTTGATTTCAGATTAAGTGCACTTGTCCATTAACTAACAAAATAAATTTCATACAACATTGCCTTTTTTGGTAGTTAAATATACATTTGAAAGCACAATCTGATAGGTCTTAAGTATGATGTATATTTTATTTGATTTAGTAATTGTGATAATTGAACTAATATTACTTTCTGCTCGAAAAAAAAAACATTCTCCAGATAGTTTTAGTGAGAGTATTATTCTGATACAATAAGCTTCAAGCTGTGGAAATCTGCATGAAGAGATTCAGAATATTAGTTGCATATTCATTGCTTGTATTTAAATGTCATTGAAGGAATAACTGTTTTAAGCTGTGATAACATTAGTTATTCCTACAAAAGAAATGTGACACCACAGGTATTGTATTATGACAAGCAGATGACAAAAAACCCTACAATGACCGAACTCTGCAGACATAAGGATTGCTTCAATAGATGGTTAAATGGATCTACATGATCTACTAATCTATGTGTGGATGAAGTGTGATTTCTCATCCGCAACTGCCTGCGACACAAGACACCAAGGAGCATAATGCCGATCACTGGTTACCATAGGAAATCAATGTTGGAGACATTTCTAAGTGTGTACCAATATTGATGCCCCTTTTTTGGAAGTTCTCTCTTCTTTGAATTGGTGTAATCATAGACTTGATATATATATATATATATATATATAAATAACTTTGGGTGTGTGGATTGCTTCCCACATCAGGGGGTGCAGGAGGGCTTGCCTCCTCCAAAAAACACTTAGTTTTCAGTGTTTTCTATTTCAGGAATTAGGTTTCAGTGTTTCTGATAAATGGGGTTTTGGGGTTTAACATTTCATACTGGAACCACCTAAATTACTTGCACTTGTAAACAAGATACACAGCCAGATGCTGCAAGAGACAGACTCAGTGGTGGAATGATCACATACAGTTCATTACCTTTGTTTTATAAGATACAATATTACTTCTTTGACAGACTCAGTGGTGGAATGATCACGTACAGTTCATTACCTTTGTTTTATAAGATACAATATTACTTCTTTGACAGACTCAGTGGTGGAATGATCACGTACAGTTCATTACCTTTGTTTTATAAGATACAATATTACTTCTTTGACAGACTCAGTGGTGGAATGATCACGTACAGTTCATTACCTTTGTTTTATAAGATACAATATTACTTCTTTGACAGACTCAGTGGTGGAATGATCACGTACAGTTCATTACCTTTGTTTTATAAGATACAATATTACTTCTTTGTATAAGATAATCACACAATAAATAATGAGGTAGCTGAAGAACAAGCCAGTTTCTCTTACTTCAGATCATTGTGTAATTCAGTGCCATTTCTGCTTCTTCACTTGCCAAGAACTTTACATGAATGCTTCCAATCTAGCATGGGGAGCCTGTTCAAACAATATCAAGGTTCAGCTTGATTGGTCAGCCAAAGAAAGGAAAGACCACAGAAACATCATAGAGATGAAGGCTCTGATTCTGGACCTTCAGTCCTTAAATCTTCTTTGGGCTCCAGGCCCCCTCAGGTGTCTTTACAGACAACACTACAAAACAAAAATACAAATTGAGTAATGTATAGGTATTTAGGAGAAGATAAAAGACTGATATTTATAGGGGTATAAATTTTTCCATTAGATATGTAAACATGCTTAGTAACGAATAATGTTCAAGTATAAAAGTGTGCACATAATTAGGTTGGTGATCAACAGATATATATGTACACTGAGGAGAAACAACAACAGATTCTCACACATTGCATCATTATATATTATATATTATAATACATATACAAATATTATAATACATATACATACATTATACATATATTACATATACATAATCAATTGTATATATACATATATATTTTTTAATGTTTTTAACACACTTTACATTAGATTAGGAATATATTATTTAGTATTTAACATTTGCAATGTATTTTTTACTTATCATTATTACTATATATTTCATCAACTTTATGTGATAATTTATGTCATTTTTTAATTTATTTACATGTATTATATTATATACACAGTGATATTTAAGAACTACATGAATTTACAACTTATTCGTTTATTTATGGTTGTCTATATATTTTAATTTGTTCTTTTTGATATGAGTAACACACTCAATTATTCAATAATTGGGTAGACTTGTATATATAAGGGAAGCAGCAATTAACTTAATTATTCTGATGAAGTTCGTCTTGGCGGACGAAACCCGGGAAAATATTGGATTGTGTTGCTGCATTGACGCTGTGTTGGTTGTACCTGTTTTGTACCTGTTTTACAAGATTAAACATCCACTATTGCTGTAAGAACTTGGTGGACTTTCTTCAGCGTGGAATTATTGGTGAAAAGTAACAACAGTGGACATTTATACAGAAGGAGGTACGTGCATTAGCTGTGGTTCACCCCGACCGTGGAACCTCTTGGTCGTATATTACTTGCCTGTTCAAACAATATCAAGTTTCAGCTTGATTGGTCAGCCAAAGAAAGGAAAGACCACAGAAACATCATAGAGATGAAGGCTCTGATTCTGGACCTTCAGTCCTTAAATCTTCTTTGGGCTCCAGGCCCCCTCAGGTGTCTTTACAGACAACACTACAGTCATGTGCTACATAAACAAGCAAGGGAGTACTAGGTCTTACCAACTTTGCAGATTAGCCTTCATGGTGGGAGATTCCCATTCAACACAGCCTTCTTCAGGCAGTATATGCCCCTTCTGAATGGAACATGATTGCAGACACACCGAGCTTGTTCAGGATGGATCCTCATGAATGGATGCTAAACAGGGAGGTATTTCTGGACCTTTTCCATTGATGATGTATTCCTCTGACCTTATTGCTTCCATCTATGACAGACAACTAAATCTATTCTAGGGAACCACACCCTCAGGCATGGAAGACAGACACCTTGTCTTTTTCTTGGAAGGGGAGATTCCTATATGCTTTCACTCTCCTGCACTGATACTTAAAGTCCTACACAAGGTTATGAACACAAGCCAGAAATCTAGTTTGTGACTCCCTTTTGGCCTAAACAGCACTGTTACCTCCTTGTTTTCTATCTGGCCATGGCAATCATCATCAGAATAGACCTGCTTAGACAGAACAGGGACTATCTTGTTCACCATCAACTCCAATCTCTGCGATTAACTCTTTTGCTGACAAAGTTTTGATTCCTTCAAGACATCACTTCTCAGAGGATGTGCTTAAGGGTTTACAGGATGCTACAGAAGTATGTTCAAAAGGAATTGAT
>NW_025049491.1:0-14925 GCF_019279795.1 Protopterus annectens | reverse complement strand
CGTGGGGCTATTGTCATGATATAGTGTTGCAGGTAGTATTGTCATGATGTAGTGCTGCAGGTAGTACTGTCATGATGTAGTGTTACAGGTAGTATTGCCATGATGTGATGCAGGTAGTATTGTCATTGTGAAATGCTGCAGGTGGTATTGTCATGATGTAATGCTGCAGGTAGGGTTGTTCTGATGTAGTGCTGGAGGTAGTATTGTCATGATGTAGTGCTGCAGGTAGTGTTGTCATGATGTAGTGCTACAGGTAGTGCTGTCTTGATGTAGTGCTGCAAGTATCATTGTCATGATGTAGTGCTACAGGCAGTATTGTCATGATGTAGTGTTACAGGTAGTATTGTCATGATGTAGTGTTGCAGGTACTATTGTCATAATGTAGTGCTACAGGTAGTGTTGTCATGATGTAGTACTGCAGTTAATGTTGTCATGGTGTAGTGCTGCAGACAGTATTGTCATAATGTAGTGATGCAGGTAGTATTACCATGATGTAGTGCTGCAGGTGGTATTATCATGGTGTGCTACAGGTAGTATTGCCATGATGTAGTGCTGCAGGTAGGACTGTCACGATGTAGTGATGCAAGTAGTATTACCATGATGTAGTGCTACAGGTAGTATTATCATGATGTAGTGCTACAGGTAGTATTGTCCTAGTGAATTACTGCAGGTAGTGTTGTCATGATGTAGTGCTACAATTAGTGCTGTCATGATGTAGTGCTGCAAGTAGCATTGTCATGATGTAGTGTTACAGGCACTATTGTCATGATGTAGTGCTACAGGTAGTGTTGTCATGATGTAGTACTGCAGGTAGTATTGTCATGGTGTAGTGCTGAAGAATGTATTGCCATGATGTAGTGCTGCAGTTATCATTGTCATGATGTAGTGTTACAGGTAGTGTTGTCATGGTGTAGTGCTGCAGGTACTACTGTCATGATGTAGTGTTACAGGTAGTATTGCCATGATGTAGTGTTACAGCTATTATTGCCATGATGTACTGCTGCAGGTAGTATTGCCATGATGTAGGGCTGCAGGTGGCATTGCCATGATGTAGGGCTGCAGGTAGCATTACCATGATGTATTGTCATGATGTAGTGCTACAGGTAGTATTGTCATGGTGTAGTGCTGCAGGTAGTACTGCCATGATGTAGTGCTGCAGGTAGTACTGTCATGATGTAGTGTTACAGGTAACATTGTCATGATGTAGTGCTGCAGGTAGTATTCTCAAGATGTAGTACTGCAGGTAACATTGTCATGATGTAGTGTTACAGGTAGTATTGCCATGGTGTAGTGTTGCATGTAGTATTGTCACGGTGTAGTACTGCAGGTAGTATTGTCATGGTGTAGTGCTGCAGGTAGTATTGTCATGATGTAGTGCTGCAGGTAGCATTGCCATGATGTAGTGTTGCAGGTAGCATTGCCATGATGTAGTGCTGCAGGTAGTATTGTCATAATGTAGTGATACAGGTAGTGTTGTCATGATGTAGTGATGCAGGTAGTATTACCATGATGTAGTGCTACAGGTAGAATTATCATGATGTAGTGCTACAGGTAGTAACCCAACCACTGGGGATGCATAAGCCAGTGCATTTCTTTATGCCAGTCTCAAGCCCGGATAAATGGGTAGGGTTGCGTCAGGAAGGGCATCCGGCGTAAACATTTTGCCACATAACTTATGGAGCAAAAATTTCATATTTCCATACTGGATCGGTCGAGGCCTGGGTTAACAATGACTGCCACCAGTACTGTTAGTCAACAGGGTGCTGGTGGAAATTGGGCTACTGTTGGCCAAAGGAGAAGAGGAGGGTGAAGGCATGCCCGAAGGGAGGAAGAGAGGAGGAAGGTTAGGAGTGTAGCAGTGAGGGTAGGAACTTTGAATGTTGGCAGTATGACTTGTATAGGAAGAGAGCTAGCTGATATGATGGAGAGAAGGAAGGTTGATATATTGTGTGTGCAAGAGACAAGATGGAAGGGAAGTAAGGCCAGGTGTTTAGGAAATGGGTTCAAATTGTTCTATCATGGTGTGGATGACAGGAGAAATGGGGTAGGGGTTATACTAAAGGAACAATATGCCAAGAGTGTTTTAGATGTGAAGAGAGTGTCTGACAGAGTGATGTTTATGAAGCTCTAAATTGATGGTGTAATGATGAATGTTGTTAGTGCATATGCTCCACAAGTTGGGTGTGCGATGGATGAGAAAGAGAAATTTTGGAGTGAGTTGGATGAAGTTGTGGTGAGTGTACCCAAGGGTGAGAGACTAGTGATTGGAGCGATCTTTAATGGGCATGTTGGTGAAGTGAACAGAGGGGATGAGGAAGTGATGGGTAGGTATGCTGTTAAGGAGAGGAATGCAGAAGGTCAGATGATTGTGAATTTTGTGAAAAGGATGGACATGGCTGTGGTGAATACGTATTTTAAGAAGAGGGAGGAGCATAGGGTGACGTACAAGAGTGGAGGAAGATGCACACAGTTGGATTATATCCTATGTAGGAGGGCCAGTCTGAAGGAGATTGGAGACTGTAAAGTGGTGGCAGGGGAAAGTGTAGTTAAGCAGCATAGAATGGTGGTCTGTAGGATGTCGTTGGTGATCAAGAAGAGGAGGTGGAGTGTGAAAGCTGTGCCAAGGATTAAATGGTGGAAGTTAAAAAAGGGTGATTGTGAAGTGGAGTTTAGGGAAGAGTTAAGACAGGCACTGGGAGGCAGTGGAGAGTTACTGAATAGCTGGGTAACTACAGCAGAACTAGTAAGGGAGACTGCTAGAAAGGTGCTTGGTGTGACATCTGGACAGAGGAAGGAGGACAAGGAGACCTGGTGGTGGAATGAGGAAGTACAGGAGAGTATACAGAGGAAGAGGCTAGCGAAGAAAAAGTTGGATTGTCAAAGAGATGAAGAAAGTAGACATGAGTATAAGGAGATGAGGCGCATGGCAAAGAGAGAGGTGGCGAAAGCTAAGGATAAGGTGTATGGAGATTTGTATGAGAGATTGGGCACTAAAGAGGGAGAAAAGGACCTGTACCAATTCGCTAGACAGAGGGACAGAGCTGGGAAAAATGTGCAGCAAGTAAGGGTGATAAAGGATAGTGAGGGAAAGGTACACAAGAGAGGAGAGTGTGTTGAGTAGATGGAAAGAGTATTTTTGAGAGGCTGATGAATGAAGAGAATGAGAGAGAGAGAAGGTTGGATGATGTGGGGATAGTGAATCAGGAAGTGAAACAGATTAGCAAGGAGGAAGTAAGGACAGCTATGAAGAGGATGAAGAATGGAAAGGCTGTTGGCCCAGATGACATCTCAGTGGAAGCATGGAGGTGCTTAGGAGAAATGGCAGTGGAATTTTTAACTAGATTGTTTAATGAAATTTTGGAAAGTCAGAGGATGCCTGAGGAGTGGAGAAAAAAGTGTTTTGGTACCTATCTTTAAGAATAAGGGTGATGTGCAGAGCTGCAGTAACTACAGAGGGATACAATTGATCAGTCACAGCTTGAAGTTATGTGAAAGAGTAGTAGAAGCTAGGTTAAGAAGGGAGGTGATGATTAGTGATCAGCAGTATGGTTTCATGCCAGGAAAGAGCACTACAGATGCAATGTTTGCTCTGAGAGTGTTTTGGAGAAATACAGAGAAGGTCAGAAGGAGTTGCATTGTGTCTTTGTAGACTTGGAGAAAGCATATGGCAGGGTGCCTAGAGAAGAGTTGTGGTATTGTATGAGGAAGTTGGGAGTGGCAGAGAAGTATGTAAGAGTGGTACAGGATATGTACGAGGGTAGTATGACAGTGGTGAGGACTGCAGTGGGAGTGACAGATCCATTTAAGGTGGAGGTGGGGTTACATCAAGGATCAGCTCTGAGTCCTTTCTTATTTGCAGTGGTGATGGACAGGTTGACAGATGAGATCAGACAGGAGGCCCCGTGGACTATGATGTTTGCAAATTACATTGTGATCTGTAGTGAGAGTAGGAATCAGGTTGAGGAGACTCTGGAGAGGTGGAGATATGCTCTAGAGAGCAGAGGAATGAAGGTTAGCAGGGCTAAGACAGAATATATGTGTGTAAATGAGAGGGAGGGTAGAGGAATGGTGAGGATGCAGAGAGTAGAGTTGGTAAAGGTGGACGAGTTTAAGTACTTGGGATCAACAGTTCAGAGTAATGGTGAATGTGGAAGAGAGGTGAAGAAGAGAGTACGGGCAGGGTAGAATGGGTGGAGAAGAATGTCAGGAGTGATTTGTGACAGACGAGTGCCACTAAGAGTGAAAGGGAAGGTCTACAAGAGGGTAGTGAGACCAGCTATGTTATATGGGTTGGAGACATTGGCATTGAGAAAAATGCAGGAGTCAGCGCTGGATGTGGCAGAGTTAAAGATGTTAAGATTTGCACTCGGTGTGACTAGGATGGATAGGATTAGGAATCAGTATATTAGAGGGTCAACTCATGTTGGACAGTTTGGATACAAAGCAAGAGAGATGAGTTTGCGTTGGTTTGGACATGTGCTGAGGAGGGATGATGGGTATATTGGGAAAAAGATGCTAAGGATGGAGCTGCCAGGTAAGAGGAAAAGAGGAAGGCCTAAGATAAGGTTTATGGACGTGGTGAGAGAGGACATGCAGGTGGTTGGTGTGACAGAGCAAGATGCAGAGGATAGGAAGAAATGGAAAGAGATGATCTGCTGTGGCAACCCCTAATGTGAAAAGCCAAAAGATGATTATGAGTGCTACAGGTAGTATTGTCATGATGTAGTGCTGCAGGTAGTATTGTCATGGTGTAGTGCTGCAGGTAGTATTGTCATGATGTAGTGCTGCAGGTAGTATTGTCATGATGTAGTGCTGCAGGTAGTATTGTCATGATGTAGTGCTGCAGGTAGTATTGTCATGATGTAGTGCTGCAGGTAGTATTGCCATGATGTAGTGCTGCAGGTAGTATTGTCATGATGTAGTGCTGCAGGTAGTATTGTCATGATGTAGTGCTGCAGGTAGTATTGTCATGATGTAGTGCTGCAGGTAGTATTGTCATGATGTAGTGCTGCAGGTAGTATTGTCATGATGTAGTGCTACAGGTAGTATTGTCATGATGTAGTGCTGCAGGTAGTATTGTCATGATGTAGTGCTGCAGGTAGCATTGTCATGATGTAGTGCTGCAGGTAGTATTGTCATGATGTAGTGCTGCAGGTAGTATTGTCATGATGTAGTGCTGCAGGTAGTATTGTCATGATGTAGTGCTGCAGGTAGTATTGTCATGATGTAGTGCTGCAGGTAGTATTGTCATGATGTAGTGCTGCAGGTAGTATTGTCATGATGTAGTGCTGCAGGTAGTATTGTCATGATGTAGTGCTGCAGGTAGTATTGTCATGATGTAGTGCTGCAGGTAGTATTGTCATGATGTAGTGCTGCAGGTAGTATTGTCATGATGTAGTGCTGCAGGTAGTATTGTCATGATGTAGTGCTGCAGGTAGTATTGTCATGATGTAGTGCTGCAGGTAGTGTTGTCATGATGTAGTGCTGCAGGTAGTATTGTCATGATGTAGTGCTGCAGGTAGTATTGTCATGATGTAGTGCTGCAGGTAGTATTGTCATGATGTAGTGCTGCAGGTAGTATTGTCATGATGTAGTGCTGCAGGTAGTATTGTCATGATGTAGTGCTGCAGGTAGTATTGTCATGATGTAGTGCTGCAGGTAGTATTGTCATGATGTAGTGCTGCAGGTAGTATTGTCATGATGTAGTGCTGCAGGTAGCATTGTCATGATGTAGTGTTACAGGTAGTATTGTCATGATGTAGTGCTGCAGGTAGTATTGTCATGATGTAGTGCTGCAGGTAGTATTGTCATGATGTAGTGCTGCAGGTAGTATTGTCATGATGTAGTGCTGCAGGTAGTATTGTCATGATGTAGTGCTGCAGGTAGTATTGTCATGATGTAGTGCTGCAGGTAGTATTGTCATGATGTAGTGCTGCAGGTAGTATTGTCATGATGTAGTGCTGCAGGTAGTATTGTCATGATGTAGTGCTGCAGGTAGTATTGTCATGATGTAGTGCTGCAGGTAGTATTGTCATGATGTAGTGCTGCAGGTAGTATTGTCATGATGTAGTGCTGCAGGTAGTATTGTCATGATGTAGTCATGCAGGTAGTATTGTCATGATGTAGTACTGCAGGTAGTATTGTCATGATGTAGTACTGCAGGTAGTATTGTCATGATGTAGTCATGCAGGTAGTATTGTCATGATGTAGTGCTGCAGGTAGTATTGTCATGATGTAGTGCTGCAGGTAGTATTGTCATGATGTAGTGCTGCAGGTAGTATTGTCATGATGTAGTGCTGCAGGTAGTATTGTCATGATGTAGTGCTGCAGGTAGTATTGTCATGATGTAGTGCTGCAAGTAGTATTGTCATGATGTAGTGCTGCAGGTAGTATTGTCATGATGTAGTGCTGCAGGTAGTATTGTCATGATGTAGTGCTGCAGGTAGTATTGTCATGATGTAGTGCTGCAGGTAGTATTGTCATGATGTAGTGCTGCAGGTAGTATTGTCATGATGTAGTGCTGCAGGTAGTATTGTCATGATGTAGTGCTGCAGGTAGTATTGTCATGATGTAGTGCTGCAGGTAGTATTGTCATGATGTAGTGCTACAGGTAGTATTGTCATGATGTAGTGCTGCAGGTAGTATTGTCATGATGTAGTGCTGCAGGTAGTATTGTCATGATGTAGTGCTGCAGGTAGTATTGTCATGATGTAGTGTTGCAGGTAGTATTGTCATGATGTAGTGCTGCAGGTAGTATTGTCATGATGTAGTGCTGCAGGTAGTATTGTCATGATGTAGTGCTGCAGGTAGTATTGTCATGATGTAGTGCTGCAGGTAGTATTGTCATGATGTAGTGCTGCAGGTAGTATTGTCATGATGTAGTGCTGCAGGTAGTATTGTCATGATGTAGTGCTGCAGGTAGTATTGTCATGATGTAGTGCTGCATGTAGTATTGTCATGATGTAGTGCTGCAGGTAGTATTGTCATGATGTAGTGCTGCAGGTAGTATTGTCATGATGTAGTGCTGCAGGTAGTATTGTCATGATGTAGTGCTGCAGGTAGTATTGTCATGATGTAGTGCTGCAGGTAGTATTGTCATGATGTAGTGCTACAGGTAGTATTGTCATGATGTAGTGCTGCAGGTAGTATTGTCATGATGTAGTGCTGCATGTAGCATTGTCATGATGTAGTGCTGCAGGTAGTATTGTCATGATGTAGTGATGCAGGTAGCATTGTCATGATGTAGTGCTGCAGTTATCATTGTCATGATGTAGTGTTACAGGTAGTATTGTCATGATGTAGTGCTGCAGGTAGTATTGTCATGATGTAGTGCTGCAGGTAGTATTGTCATGATGTAGTGCTGCAGGTAGTATTGTCATGATGTAGTGCTGCAGGTAGTATTGTCATGATGTAGTGCTGCAGGTAGTATTGTCATGATGTAGTGCTGCAGGTAGTATTGCCATGAGGTAGTGATGCAGGTAGTATAGTCATGGTGTAGATAGCATTGTCATGATGTAGTGTTTCAGGTAGTATTGTCATGATGTAGTGCTGCAGGTAGTATTGTCATGATGTAGTGCTGCAGGTAGTATTGTCATGATGTAGTGCTGCAGGTAGTGTTGTCATGATGTAGTGCTGCAGGTAGTATTGTCATGATGTAGTGCTGCAGGTAGTATTGTCATGATGTAGTGCTGCAGGTAGTATTGTCATGATGTAGTGCTGCAGGTAGTATTGTCATGATGTAGTGCTGCAGGTAGTATTGTCATGATGTAGTGCTGCAGGTAGTATTGTCATGATGTAGTGCTGCAGGTAGTATTGTCATGATGTAGTGCTGCAGGTAGTATTGTCATGATGTAGTGCTGCAGGTAGTATTGTCATGATGTAGTGCTGCAGGTAGTATTGTCATGATGTAGTGCTGCAGGTAGTATTGTCATGGTGTAGTGCTGCAGGTAGTATTGTCATGATGTAGTGCTGCAGGTAGTATTGTCATGATGTAGTGCTGCAGGTAGTATTGTCATGATGTAGTGCTGCAGGTAGTATTGTCATGATGTAGTGCTGCAGGTAGTATTGTCATGATGTAGTGCTGCAGGTAGTATTGTCATGATGTAGTGCTGCAGGTAGTATTGTCATGATGTAGTGCTGCAGGTAGTATTGTCATGATGTAGTGCTGCAGGTAGTATTGTCATGATGTAGTGCTGCAGGTAGTATTGTCATGATGTAGTGCTACAGGTAGGATTTTCATGGTGTAGTGCTGCAGGTAGTATTGCCATGATGTAGTGCTGCAGGTAGTTTTGTCATGGTGTAGTGCTGCAGATAGTATTGTCCTGGTGTAGTGCTGCAGGTAGGGTTGTCATGATGTAGTGCTGCAGGTAGTATTGTCATGATGTAGTGCTGCAGGTAGTATTGCCATGATGTAGTGCTGCAGGTAGTATTGTCATGATGTAGTGCTGCAGGTAGTATTGTCATGATGTAGTGCTGCAGGTAGTATTGTCATGATGTAGTGCTGCAGGTAGTATTGTCATGATGTAGTGCTGCAGGTAGTATTGTCATGATGTAGTGCTGCAGGTAGTATTGTCATGATGTAGTGCTGCAGGTAGCATTGTCATGATGTAGTGTTACAGGTAGTATTGTCATGATGTAGTGCTGCAGGTAGTATTGTCATGATGTAGTGCTGCAGGTAGTATTGTCATGATGTAGTGCTGCAGGTAGTATTGTCATGATGTAGTGCTGCAGGTAGTATTGTCATGATGTAGTGCTGCAGGTAGTATTGTCATGATGTAGTGCTGCAGGTAGTATTGTCATGATGTAGTGCTGCAGGTAGTATTGTCATGATGTAGTGCTGCAGGTAGTATTGTCATGATGTAGTGCTGCAGGTAGTATTGTCATGATGTAGTGCTGCAGGTAGTATTGTCATGATGTAGTGCTGCAGGTAGTATTGTCATGATGTAGTGCTGCAGGTAGTATTGTCATGATGTAGTGCTGCAGGTAGTATTGTCATGATGTAGTGCTGCAGGTAGTATTGTCATGATGTAGTGCTGCAGGTAGTATTGTCATGGTGTAGTGCTGCAGGTAGTATTGTCATGATGTAGTGCTGCAGGTAGTATTGTCATGATGTAGTGCTGCAGGTAGTATTGTCATGATGTAGTGCTGCAGGTAGTATTGTCATGATGTAGTGCTGCAGGTAGTATTGTCATGATGTAGTGCTGCAGGTAGTATTGTCATGATGTAGTGCTGCAGGTAGTATTGTCATGATGTAGTGCTGCAGGTAGTATTGTCATGATGTAGTGCTGCAGGTAGTATTGTCATGATGTAGTGCTGCAGGTAGTATTGTCATGGTGTAGTGCTGCAGGTAGTATTGTCATGATGTAGTGCTGCAGGTAGTATTGTCATGATGTAGTGCTGCAGGTAGTATTGTCATGATGTAGTGCTGCAGGTAGTATTGTCATGATGTAGTGCTGCAGGTAGTATTGTCATGATGTAGTGCTGCAGGTAGTATTGTCATGATGTAGTGCTGCAGGTAGTATTGTCATGATGTAGTGCTGCAGGTAGTATTGTCATGATGTAGTGCTGCAGGTAGTATTGTCATGATGTAGTGCTGCAGGTAGTATTGTCATGATGTAGTGCTGCAGGTAGTATTGTCATGATGTAGTGCTGCAGGTAGCATTGTCATGATGTAGTGTTACAGGTAGTATTGTCATGATGTAGTGCTGCAGGTAGTATTGTCATGATGTAGTGCTGCAGGTAGTATTGTCATGATGTAGTGCTGCAGGTAGTATTGTCATGATGTAGTGCTACAGGTAGTATTGTCATGATGTAGTGCTGCAGGTAGTATTGTCATGATGTAGTGCTGCAGGTAGTATTGTCATGATGTAGTGCTGCAGGTAGTATTGTCATGATGTAGTGCTGCAGGTAGTATTGTCATGATGTAGTGCTGCAGGTAGTATTGTCATGATGTAGTGCTACAGGTAGTATTGTCATGATGTAGTGCTGCAGGTAGTATTGTCATGATGTAGTGCTGCAGGTAGTATTGTCATGATGTAGTGCTGCAGGTAGTATTGTCATGATGTAGTGCTACAGGTAGTATTGTCATGATGTAGTGCTGCAGGTAGTATTGTCATGATGTAGTGCTGCAGGTAGTATTGTCATGATGTAGTGCTGCAGGTAGTATTGTCATGATGTAGTGCTGCAGGTAGTATTGTCATGATGTAGTGCTGCAGGTAGTATTGTCATGATGTAGTGCTGCATGTAGTATTGTCATGATGTAGTGCTGTAGGTAGTATTGTCATGATGTAGTGCTGCAGGTAGTATTGTCATGATGTAGTGCTGCAGGTAGTATTGTCATGATGTAGTGCTGCAGGTAGTATTGTCATGATGTAGTGCTGCAGGTAGTATTGTCATGGTGTAGTGCTGCAGGTAGTATTGTCATGATGTAGGGCTGGAGGTAGTATTGTCATGATGTAGTATTGTCATGATGTAGTGCTGCAGGTAGTATTGTCATGATGTAGTGCTGCAGGTAGTATTGTCATGATGTAGTGCTGCAGGTAGTATTGTCATGATGTAGTGCTGCAGGTAGTATTGTCATGATGTAGGGCTGCAGGTAGTACTGTCATGGTGTAGTGCAGCAAGTTATGTTGTCATGATGTAGTGCTGCAGGTGGTATTTTCATGATGTAGTGCTGCACATAATATTGTCATGTTGTAGTGCTACAGGTAGTATTGTCATGGTGTATTGCTGCAGGTACTATTGTCATGGTGTAGTGCTGCAGGTAGTATTGTTATGATGTAGGGCTGGAGGTAGTATTGTCATGGTGTAGTGCTGCAGGTAGTATTGTTATGATGTAGGGCTGGAGGTAGTATTGTCATGATGTAGTGCTGCAGGTAGTACTATCATGATGTAGTGCTGCAGGCAGTGTTGTCATGATGTACTGCTACAGGTATTATTGTCATGATGTAGTGCTGCAGGCAGTCATGCCATGGTGTAGTGCTGCAGATGGTATTGTCATGGTGTAGTGCTGCACTTTGTGTTGTCAAGATGTAGTACTGCAGGTAGTATTGTCATGGTGTAGTGCTGCAGGTAGTATTGTCATGATGTAGTACTGCAGGTAGTATTGTCATGATGTAGTGCTGCAGGTAGTATTGTCATGATGTAGTGCTGCAGGTAGTATTGTCATGATGTAGTGCTGCAGGTAGTATTGTCATGATGTAGTGCTGCAGGTAGTATTGTCATGATGTAGTGCTGCAGGTAGTATTGTCATGATGTAGTGCTGCAGGTAGTATTATCATGATGTAGTGCTGCAGGTAGTGTTGTCATGATGTAGTGCTGCAGGTAGTATTGCCATGATGTAGTGCTGCAGGTAGTATTGTCATGATGTAGTGCTGCAGGTAGTATTGCCATGATGTAGTGCTGCAGGTAGTATTGTCATGATGTAGTGCTGCAGGTAGTGTTCTCATGATGTAGTGCTGCAGGTAGTGTTGTCATGATGTAGTGCTGCAGGTAGTATTGTCATGGTGTAGTGCTGCAGGTAGTATTGTCATGATGTAGTGCTGCAGGTAGTATTGTCATGATGTAGTGCTGCAGGTAGTATTGTCATGATGTAGTGCTGCAGGTAGTATTGTCATGATGTAGTGCTGCAGGTAGTATTGTCATGATGTAGTGCTGCAGGTAGTATTGTCATGATGTAGTGCTGCAGGTAGTATTGTCATGATGTAGTGCTGCAGGTAGTATTGTCATGATGTAGTGCTGCAGGTAGTATTGTCATGATGTAGTGCTGCAGGTAGTATTGTCATGATGTAGTGTTACAGGTAGTATTGTCATGATGTAGTGCTGCAGGTAGTATTGTCATGATGTAGTGCTGCAGGTAGTATTGTCATGATGTAGTGCTGCAGGTAGTATTGTCATGATGTAGTGCTGCAGGTAGTATTGTCATGATGTAGTGCTGCAGGTAGTATTGTCATGATGTAGTGCTGCAGGTAGTATTGTCATGATGTAGTGCTGCAGGTAGTATTGTCATGATGTAGTGCTGCAGGTAGTATTGCCATGATGTAGTGCTGCAGGTAGTATTGTCATGATGTAGTGCTGCAGGTAGTATTGTCATGATGTAGTGCTGCAGGTAGTATTGTCATGATGTAGTGCTGCAGGTAGTATTGTCATGATGTAGTGCTGCAGGTAGTATTGTCATGATGTAGTGCTGCAGGTAGTATTGTCATGATGTAGTGCTGCAGGTAGTATTGTCATGATGTAGTGCTGCAGGTAGTATTGTCATGATGTAGTGCTGCAGGTAGTATTGTCATGATGTAGTGCTGCAGGTAGTATTATCATGATGTAGTGCTGCAGGTAGTATTGTCATGATGTAGTGCTGCAGGTAGTATTGTCATGATGTAGGGCTGCAGGTAGTATTGTCATGATGTAGTGCTGCAGGTAGTATTGTCATGATGTAGTGCTGCAGGTAGTATTGTCATGATGTAGTGCTGCAGGTAGTGTTGTCATGATGTAGTGCTGCAGGTACTATTGTCATGGTGTAGTAATGCAGGTAGTATTGTCATGATGTAGTGCTGCAGGTAGTATTGTCATGATGTAGTGCTGCAGGTAGTATTGTCATGATGTAGTGCTGCAGGTAGTATTGTCATGATGTAGTGCTGCAGGTAGTATTGTCATGATGTAGTGCTGCAGGTAGTATTGTCATGATGTAGTGCTGCAGGTAGTATTGTCATGATGTAGTGCTGCAGGTAGTATTGTCATGATGTAGTGCTGCAGGTAGTATTGTCATGATGTAGTGCTGCAGGTAGTATTGTCATGATGTAGTGCTGCAGGTAGCATTGTCATGATGTAGTGCTGCAGGTAGTATTGTCATGATGTAGTGCTGCAGGTAGTATTGTCATGATGTAGTGCTGCAGGTAGTATTGTCATGATGTAGTGCTGCAGGTAGTATTGTCATGATGTAGTGCTGCAGGTAGTATTGTCATGATGTAGTGTTACAGGTAGTATTGCCATGATGTAGTGCTGCAGGTAGTATTGTCATGATGTAGTGCTGCAGGTAGTATTGTCATGATGTAGTGCTGCAGGTAGTATTGTCATGATGTAGTGCTGCAGGTAGTATTGTCATGATGTAGTGCTGCAGGTAGTATTGTCATGATGTAGTGCTGCAGGTAGTATTGTCATGATGTAGTGCTGCAGGTAGTATTGTCATGATGTAGTGCTGCAGGTAGTATTGTCATGATGTAGTGCTGCAGGTAGTATTGTCATGATGTAGTGCTGCAGGTAGTATTGTCATGATGTAGTGCTGCAGGTAGTATTGTCATGATGTAGTGCTGCAGGTAGTATTGTCATGATGTAGTGCTGCAGGTAGTATTGTCATGATGTAGTGCTACAGGTAGTATTGCCATGATGTAGTGCTGCAGGTAGTATTGTCATGATGTAGTGCTGCAGGTAGTATTGTCATGATGTAGTGTTACAGGTAGTATTGTCATGATGTAGTGCTGCAGGTAGTATTGTCATGATGTAGTGCTGCAGGTAGTATTGTCATGGTGTAGTGCTGCAGGTAGTATTGTCATGATGTAGTGCTGCAGGTAGTATTGTCATGATGTAGTGCTGCAGGTAGTATTGTCATGATGTAGTGCTGCAGGTAGTATTGTCATGATGTAGTGCTGCAGGTAGTATTGTCATGATGTAGTGCTGCAGGTAGTATTGTCATGATGTAGTGCTGCAGGTAGTATTGTCATGATGTAGTGCTGCAGGTAGTATTGTCATGATGTAGTGCTGCAGGTAGTATTGTCATGATGTAGTGCTGCAGGTAGTATTGTCATGATGTAGTGCTGCAGGTAGTATTGTCATGATGTAGTGCTGCAGGTAGTATTGTCATGATGTAGTGCTGCAGGTAGTATTGTCATGATGTAGTGCTGCAGGTAGTATTGTCATGATGTAGTGCTGCAGGTAGTATTGTCATGATGTAGTGCTGCAGGTAGTATTGTCATGATGTAGTGCTGCAGGTAGTATTGTCATGATGTAGTGTTACAGGTAGTATTGCCATGATGTAGTGCTGCAGGTAGCATTGTCATGATGTAGTGCTGCAGGTAGTATTGTCATGATGTAGTGCTGCAGGTAGTATTGTCATGATGTAGTGCTGCAGGTAGTATTGTCATGATGTAGTGCTGCAGGTAGTATTGTCATGATGTAGTGCTGCAGGTAGTATTGTCATGATGTAATTACTTACTGTTTATAGGTTCATAGGTTCATAGGTTCATACTAGGCTATCTGCCCTAGGTCATTTATAAGCCTAGCCAGAGTGTTTGGCTTTCACCACCCATTTTAAATTAATTTTGCTATGCCTTTTTTTGAGGTTAGTATACTGTGCCTCTGTCTAACAGTGACACAGAAGTGATAGCCGGGGTAAACCTACGATCTCCCATCCACTCATCAAGATTCCTCTTGAAGAGAGTCAATGTGGGACTCTGCCTAACCTGGACTGGGATTTTATTCCAGAGTGAAGGGAGCCTCTGGGTTATGAATCTGTCCTCAGCATGTCCCTATTTATTTCAGTGCTGAGGTTCAAGTCTCTCGAGCCCGTGGCTCAATGGGATTTGGATTTTCTGAGGGTGCAGCATGTCCATTAATTCGGGTTGGACATGGCTTTATCGTCAGGCACAGATCGCCTCTGAGGCAGGCGGTATGCCACTGAGTAGAGCTGGAGTTTCTTTAACCGGGCAGCATATGGCATCTGTTTGAGCCCTTTGATGCTCTTGGTGAGGTACTTTTGGGGTCTTTCAGTTGCTGCAGGTGTCTGGTAAAGTACATCCCAAAGGGGCATTGTACTCAATTATGGGCCTGATGAGGGATGAGTAAAGGGTACAATGACCTCCCTGATCTAGATGTGAATCCTTCATGATTAGGTGGGCTATATAAAACCGTTTTCCTAACCACTTTGGCTACGTG
>NW_025049490.1:0-11972 GCF_019279795.1 Protopterus annectens | reverse complement strand
ACCTTGTAAGTTAGAATCCTTTCGGTAGGAAGAAAGACGCCAAGATCAATTTTGAGTCTATCTCTGTTCCTATGAACTCTTTATGCACTGAGAGGGCAGCAAGACAGACTTTGACCAATTGAATGTAATTCCCAGGGTAGCACCCAGGAAAAGGTGGCTTTGAGGTTGTCCATTAGTAGATGCCTGGTGGTGGCAGTCAGGAGCCAGTCAGTCCAGATAGGGAAACACTTGGAATCCAAGACTCTCAGGTGAGCAGTCACTACTGCCAAACACTTGGTGAACACCCTGGGGCTGTGGTGAGACCAAAGGGCAGTGCACAAAATTGGAAATGACTGTCTCTCCCAGGCTGAAGCGCAGATACTTCCTGGACGCCTTGATGTAGCGGTATGTGATAATAGGCGCCCTTGAGATCTATATGGAGCACATCCAAACATCCTTCTCAACAGCAATGGGAGAATGGATTGTAACTTGTGACTATCTCGAATTTGGATTTAAGTGACGGATTGGTTTAGTCATCGCTGAGATCCAATATTGGTCTCAGGTCCCCTGTCTTTTTGGCACTAAAAAGAACCTTGAGTAATTTCCGGATCCGATCTGGTCTGTGGGGACCGGTTGATGACTCCTTTTCTAGCAGCTTTAACGCTTCCTGGCGGGCTGCAATTTCCCTTTGACTGGGTGGTGGGTCCGGATTTTTGGACGGTGGGGGTGGAGTGTGAAGGGAATGGTGTAACCTCTGGCAATAATCCGGGCACCCATCTGTCCTGAGTGATAAGACTCCCAGGCTTTAGGTGCTATGGCAAACGGCACCCGACTGACTCGAGCAGCACAGCCGGGCAATCCCTCAAGTGAAGTGTGGGAGGCTGAAGAGCCACGAAAGGACTCCTCAGCGGTCTCCAGAATTGCGGGCTCCTCTGCACTTGCTTCTGGGACTGCCCAGGCCTCCCAGAAAAATTTCCCGCCCTCTCTGCCTCTGGAAGGGGAATCTTCCTGCTGTTGAGGAAAAAACTTACATTGATTTACGGAACCACATCTTCCCTCCTCCTTTAGCCCCTTGGGATAAGGCCGAAGGAGTGGAATAACGCACCCATGGCAGATAAAGTTTTTCCCTCTTTGCTCACAGCGGGTAAGAGTGTCTTCCCAACCTGTAGGTCCAAACAAAGAGGACCCACACCATCAGCGGAGCCGCCGGGCGAAGGAAGACTTGAAGGCCTCCTCAAGAAATGACACAGAACGGAGCCAGGCTTGTCTCCGTGAGCCACGCCCTGTGCCTGCCGCTTATTCACGCCTTCAGGCCAAGCATATGAAATGAGCCTCATGGACGAAGTTAGAAATTGGAAGTAAGGATAGCCAACTGAGAGCCAACCGACTGGGCTAGCTGCTCAGGTAGGTGCCACCCGAGAGGGAATCTGACAGCTCCTTGACCAGATCCCTCTGTAGCCTGGTAAAATGCCAAATAATTCAGGGACCTTAAAGGTAAAGGCTGCTGAAGTCAGGGGTGTGCGCTCCCGCATCGTCCATGCTCCTAGACTCCTTATTAGGAGGATGGACGGACGCTTGAGAAAGAAGCCTCTGCCACGGGCCAGCCCTGTTGTGTAGCAGATGCCATCACCATGGCATCTACAGCCACTTACGCCTTAGTCAGGAACTCCTTCTCGGCGTGGGGCAGACAAAAATTTGTTAGGACGAGAAGGCACTGGTTCCACGGTATCTGATGTTCCCACGCCCTCCGACCGGCATAAACCACAAATCCAGGAGGCTCGTCAAGGGCGCGGAGACACCCAGGAGGCGGGAGGGCTGAGCCCCAAAGGCCTTGAGAAGCACTGACTCATCAGCAGAGGGGGTTTGAGACATCCAGCCGCCTCGTTGTTTGAGGATCTCTAAAATGTCTGCAAATGAGACATCATCCGAGGGATGACTTCTGGGGACCCCTCCGCATCATCAAGATTCTCAGTGTCCGATGTAAGAGACTCGGGGGAGTCCACGCAGCTTCCTCCCTTGCACGATCTCTTCCTTGGGGCTCCTCTGAAGACAACTCCTCAAGAACCCTCAGGAGGAGGGGAACCCCCAGAGGGAGTAACCTCAGGCCCCGGGGCTCACGCTGCCTAAGGACAGGGAACTGCCAAAAGACCCAGTCTCCAGCCTCAGGGGAAGGTGCCGGTAGCCGGAGAGATGGTCAAGAAGACTCTTGGCCAAGGCACTCCTCATAGCTTCTGAAAGCCGACCCCAGAATCCTGGGAGTGTCCGGTCCCCGAGCCATGATAGCAGACGGTGAAGTCACGCGCAGCCGAAGCACCGAGAAAGAGGCCTCGGAACCGACAACATAGGTCCCGAAACATCACCCCCGGGTCCAGCCCGAAGAAGAAGTCCGTGTGCCAAACTCGACCCGCGCCGGAGCTGGAGGCGGGTCGGAGCCGACCCTAAGACCTCCACCGTTCCAACAGCACCTGCTCCCGACGGAGCCAAGCGGTCGGAGGAGGAATGGCTAACAGACATGGGTGAGCAGAATGGGCTGTCGGCTTCAAGCCAACTGGGTCGGAGCAGAAACAAATTTCTTGAAAGACTGGGGACTGGAACCCAGTCTTTTGGAGCACCCTGTCTATGTCCGAATCTGACATCCTCGATGACCTAGAGGATACTGAACGGGTTCGAGATGGCCTCTCCAACGCGGCCCAAGGGGCTAGGGGACTGCCCGGCTCCGAGGCGACTCGATGACTATCGGGCGCTCGAAGGAATACCTAAACTAGCTTCCATCGGGGTGCCGAGGGAGGACCTCTAGGCACCGAGGAGGAAGTGTCTGAGCGACGGACCTTCAATCGGCTCCGGTGACCAGTGGAGCCGACATTTAAGGTGCAGCCCGCCTCGATGCTCCCAGCCATCGGCCCGAAGCCAGAGGAGTCGAGACTGGTGGCATCGAGGCAGACCGTTTCACCTCGGCCCAAGTCCTTGGAGCCAAGGAGAAGCCTGCCTATGTCTTTTGGCGTCGGATCCGATGGACTGGTCGGAGCCGACGCCTTTCTTTTTAGCAGGAGAAGGAGAGGATGCTAAAGCTTCTTCAAAGGAGGGTTTTATAAGGCCTTTAATATAAGCTTATTTTTCCTCTCTTGGAGGACCCTCGAGGAAAAGCGTGACACACGCTGCAGGACTCCTGCAAATGTTTTGCACCCAAACAATAAACACAGAGAGAGTGGTCATCTGTTATAGACATTTTAAAGCTGCACTTTGCACTTTTAAAGCCTGAAGGCCTAGGAACCTGAGACATTCCGGTAAATTATTCAGTGAACTAGCCAAACACAGTACAAACACTGTAACTATGACAGAAAAAGAAATTTTCTCTGCTTTGTCCTCTTTAAAGAAAGAGAAACTATCACTAGTATAAAGGATCCGAGATCCCTAAATAGAACAGAAGTCACCTAACAACCAAAAAGACCGGAAAGGCCTTTCCACACAAGAGGTACTTAGTCAAACAACACTCACAACACAAGAATTTACCAAGTAAATTTCTCCAAACGCACTCAAACACAAGATAGCTGTTAAAACAGCTTTTAGTTGAAGTATAAAGAAATTCCTGACAGGAAGTTAGTGAAAATAATCACTACATAGCTCAGCCAGCTCGAGACCACGTCTTCACTTGTTAGCGGCAAACGAGATCTGGGGGACTGGTAGTGGTGCATCCTGGGATATAGTAAGCTCAGCCAATAAGAGACTTCCTCTTTTGTACAGCGTGCCGAGTCGGAGCCGAGGGATCGGCTCCGAACCCATCAGTCAGAATGTAGGCGAGATAGGATCACATAACATCACTTATTTAAATAAATGTTTATTGTTAAAAATTGTACCAGTTGGTTTATGTTATTTTAAGGTGCCTATGGGTATTTCTTTAACAGAACAAGTACGAGATTAATTCAATCAGCTATTTAATCAGTTTGGTTTTGATTTTATGAAGTTAATTATCAAAAAGAACGATGAAAGACTATGCTTTTAATGGATGAAGTAGAGAAACTTAATGTCATAGTTCATGATTTGTTGTTTCCACAGCGGGAGAAATTGTACACTAAACAGTTTAATATGGTGGATAAGAAAGCACAAACTACATGTACAAAGAAATGTAAAAAAATTAGTAGAGATGTAGAACAATATAAACGGGGTATAGCTTACCCATGTAAGGAATTTAAGGAAGATACTATTGAGAGACCATGTAGGAAAGGGGTAGTGAGGAATCATAATACAGTGTTAGAGAGTGCTGATCCAGTAATACATTATGAGAGAAACAGACTACATTTTCAGAAGGGATGGAAACAGCAGCAACATCCGAAGTGGACAAAGAATCAGAATTGGAATCAAAACAGATTGTATAGAACAAACAGGTATGTTGCGGATCAATCATGGGGATAGAATATGGGACAATGGAGAAATCACAACCTGTGAATGAGGGTATGTCAAAAATAGCAATTACGGAAGATGTAGTTAACAGTTTGGACAATTTTAAAATTTATAACTTCACCAATTTAGTTATAGGAATTGAACATTTTAAACTGCTGTCTAGAGGTATGAAATATATACCCAAAACATGTTTCCACTTGGTTGATTGTTTAACTGAAATTAAATTATTCCTTAGGAAAATTAACTTAGCCATTATGTTTTAGGACAAATCCCAGCCTTTCGTGACTAATACACTTAAGAAAAAAAGTGTATACATTCTACCTACACATCCTAGTGTGGCAGTATATGAGAAAATGGTTACCAAGGAAATTTATAGATTACAGAATAACATTAGATACAAAAAAGAGTAATTTATCAAGTGAAGAACGTATTACTTTAAAACAACTTAAAGACAATCATAATATTAGAGTTATGAAACCCGACAAAGTGGGTGGGGGCGTTAATTTATGATGCATTGGAATATGCTACTAAAATGTACGAGATACTACAAAATGTCTGGTAATTATGAAACAATATCCATTACAGACGTATAGATATGTATTTAGAAGAATTTGTTTTGGATAACAGAATTACCATAGACATTTATAGTTATTTAAAAGCTGAACATACGATATTGGCAACAATTGTGGGAAGACCGAAGATGCACAAAAGCATAACCAACCCACCCCTTTCAACCTATAACATCTGCTGGTAGCCATTCAAAAACTTTCCCCTGGGTGTAGCCATAGACAAATGGTTAAAACACATCAATGACAAAATACCACATATGATTAAAGATTTGTGGGATTTCCTAGGAAGTTTATCTCCTAACTGTTGGAAAGAGGGACTAATTGTCATCACTATCGATGTGGTTGATTTATTTTCATGCATACCCAAACAACAAGGATTAGAAGGATTTTGTAATGCTATGAGGCAGTATGCTAATCTGGAATGGGATTTTGTCAGCCTCATTTTGGAAAGTATGACTATAGTACTGGATCACAACTATATTTATTTTGAAGGTGAATACTTTCGACAGACAAAAGGGATAGCAATGGGGGTCGCTTGTGCCCCTATGTTTGCTAACCTAGTCATGTTGGATTGGGAGAACAATTTCATCTTTAAAAGCGAGTATTACAAGTACATCCGACACTATTCTAGGTTTTTGGACGATATTTTTATCCTATGGGATGGTCCTCATGATGGGATAGACCAGTTTATGGAATACTTAAATGGTACCAGTAAGTTTTTAAAATTTACACATACATGCAATACTGAAGGTATAGTGTATTTGGATACTTTTATATCAAGTGATTCTAATAGATTTAAATCCTGTATATATAGGAGGGTCCCCTTTACTTTACCGAAACGACACTTCACCGACACGCAGAAGACCGAGACGAAACGGCCGACAGGTAAGTTGACCGAAAAGGTGATTTGCCGACAGCCGAAAGACCGACAAGGGTAACGTGTGAGCGCGACTCGGTAAGTGTGCGATAGTGACGGAGTTAGGAGCGGTCAGGTAAGTGTGCGGTATTGTGGGATTTTGGGTTAGGGTGTGGGAAAGGTGAGTGTGTGGTAGTGTCGGAGTTAGGGTTCGGGTAAGGTAAGTGTGTGATAGTGACGGACTGTAGTTTAGGGACGGGTTAAGTGAGTTAGGTTTAGAGTGCGGGTAGGGTGAGTAAAAAAGTGACGGCTTTATGTTTTAGGGTGGGTTAAGTGAGTTAGGGTTAGGGTGCAGATAGGTTAAGTGTGCGATAGTGACAGTCTTTAGGTGTAGGGGTGGATTAAGTGAGTTAGGGTTAGGGTGCGGGTAGGGTAACTGTGCGGTAGTGTCGGACCTTAGGGTTAGGGTTTGGGTTAGGGCTAGTGGATATGTCATTGTGTGTCATGTGTAGTTTACGTTGTTTGTGTCGGTGTAATTGTGTTCGGTTTTGTGAGTTGTCGGTGTTGCGTGGTTTCGGTTATTTTTGGTCGGTGAAGTGTCGTGTCGGTAATGTAAAGTAGACCCTTATAGGAAGAACACTTTTTCCAATAGCTATCTCGAGTAGTCTAGTAACCACCTGAGGAAGCAGATGAGAAACATCTTTAAAGGGCAGTGTATTAGAGCAGTCAGAATGACATCCTTGTATATTGACATGGTAGAGGAAATTGAATATATAAGCTCCCTATTTCGAGAAAGGGGGTATCCTAGGTACATGTTGGACGATGTAAAGAGGTATGTCATTAATGAATGGGGTAAAAAATATCCGCCAATTTTAGGAATTGAATCAATTAAGAATATATCCACTCGTTCTAAAGACACTGACATAAATTTACCATAGAGCTTGTATATTGGAATACACCCCTTATGTGAATCAAGTTAAGCAAATATTAACCAGTAATTGGAACATTTTTATAGCAGACAATGACATTAGTAAAATAGTAGGTGAATCACCTACATTTGTCTACAAAATGGGATGTAACATCAAGAAAAATATGGGGCATGGCAATGCAAGCAAAGAAATTTGTACAATGACCACACATACGAGAAGGTGTGGTAATTGTAGACAATGTCATGCAGTTTTTGAGGAGGTAGATGTCACTTTAGAGAATGTTAATAGAACTAAAATTATATTCAGGCAAGGGAACTGTAATTCTAAATTTGTTATATACATGGCCAAGTGTATGATATGTCCTTGATACTATATAGGGAAAATGGAGAAGCCCCTCAAAAAGGAATATATGAATGTCTGTATAATATAAGAAGGAAGGATGGCAATAATGCCCTATAGAGACATGTAAAAAAAATGTGGGAAAAGTCATTATTTTAAGTTTGCTATATTAGAACAAGTTAGATTTGGCCCCTGAGGGGGTAATTTTAAGGCAATCTTGGGACACAGGGAGGTCAAGTGGCAATTATTAACTGATGCCTCTAATTTGCCTGGTCTAAACGATCACATCTCTATTATACCTATTTTACAGACACAAGTATAGGTATTATTGTTGGTATTCAAGTCTTAACTTTGATTTATATACTGAGGGAAAGTTTAATAATATACACATCCATACAAAAAAAACTTTTTTATAATATCTTCTTGTGAAAAGATTTTTTATGTATATTTTTATTAGAATATTTTTAAATAATATATTATTTGCATATGAATTTTTTGATTAGTGTCTATAATCCACCTGCTTTTATGTATTTTTTACACAGTACTATTTAAGCATTATTTATGTAATATTTGTGCAAGTTCACTTTAAATGGAGCAGTGTTTTAATGTTTTTTTATTTGTCACCAAAATGAAGTGAATTTAAACTATGATTCAAATACACAATGTATTCTGAAGAAGTCCACATTCCAGTGGATGAAAGTGCTAAATCGTTGTATGTAATAAAGTAGTGTGGATACTAAGTTCACTTGAGTGGTTCTTCCTGGTGAACATCATTTGTACTAAGTGTTTATTCTTTGTATTCTTCTCAGTTGTGGTTGACTAAACACTTTCTTTTGGATCTACCTGGTCCTCACCAACGTGGGTGACCATTGCACCACCAAAGTATAGGATCCTTACTAGTTAAATATGATCACAAATCAGTCACATTTGAAGTAACTATAACACCTGAACCCCTCTTAGGTGAAGTCAGGCTAAACATTTTCACCAAAGTTAATTATACCCTCCTAAGGGATGGCACAAATAACTTCCAAGCTCCTGTCCCCACAGATGGCATTGACAGCTATCCTGGGGTATACACACATGCCATGCACAAGCACTTTACACAAATGTATTGACACAGCTGTACATTATAGGATCAAAACAAGATTCTCAAGAAAAAACAAGCCTCTCTGGACACCTAGCATTAATAAGTTGGTACAACAAGAGGAAAAAGTTGACAAGAGTAAAAAAGAGAGGTTCCAGCAGTAGAAGAACAGCCTCCTCTCCCTGAGCAAACAAATAAGACAACTTGTAAAATCCTGTCATGACAACTTTGAGAAATATTTAGCAACCATAACCAAGCATAACAATAAGGCATTCTTCAGTTCTATTCATAACCTTAAAAAAAGGACCCATATGTGTGCTGAACCAACTGTGGATGGCATCACACACTGGTCCTGGGAAAATAGCTAACCTGTTAACTGACAGATTTGGAGAAAATGTCACCCTCTGTCTCCTCCAAACATTTCACAAAGCATTCCTTCTACATGTTCCCCACCCTGCATCTCCAAAGAGCAAGTCATTAATGCTCTCTCCAAGCCTAAAAACACAGCTTCTGTGGGACCGGATGGCATCCCAGGCTACATTTTAAATGGTCTAAGACATGAGTTAGCAAGTCCTTTAGGTACTCTCTTCAATCACAGCCCGAGTACTGGTTTTGTCCCTGCTAAATGGAAAACAGCAACAGTCATTCCCCTTCATTAAGGAGGTACAGCAACAGATCCTGTGAACTACAGACACGTCATGGCCCTTATAAATAAGGATATAGGTGATCTCCAAACCTTTGATCTGACACAGTTTGGTTTTGTCAAAGGCAGGGCATGCCTGGTAAACCTGGTGGACTTCTTTGAAAATGTCACTAGAACCATAGACGAAGGCAAATCTGTGTATACAACCTACCTTGACTTAACCAAGGCCTTCGATACAATCCGACATTCGGGCATCATTGACAAACTCTCCCAGTTCAATATCAGAGATTGAAACAAGGTTAAGGAAAGCCTCTAATTGGAAAACCCCAGGCCCAGATGCAGTACCTAACTTTTGGCTGAAAGAAATTAACATCTTTGCATGAAGATTTAGCCAAGAGTAAGAGCTATTTATATGTGCACCTCAGACACCAACTTCGTAACAACAGGAAAACAATGCTCCTACTTAAGAGTGAACCTGCAAGCTACCCTAAAAATTGTAGACCAATAACTTGCCTTCTGGTGACATATAAACTATACATGGGAATTGATGCCGACAAGAGTTTATAGTCATTTACAAGAAAACTCAATTATGGCAGTAGAACAAAAGGGCAATCAAAGAAAGTCATATGGAGCAAAGGATCATTTGTTGTTAAATAAAGTCATAGTGGAGAACTGCAAAAAGGGGAAAAACCTAAGTATGGCATGGATTGACTACAAAAAAGCATTTGATAGTATCCCTCATTCATGGATAAAAGAGTGCTTAAAATGTATAAGATACACCCCACGCTGATTAACTACTTTGCAGTGGCCATGAAACAGTGGCAGTCCATTTTGCAATTAAGCCATGATAAAGGACAAATTATTATCCCAGGGATAAAAATTCAAAGGGGGATATTCCAGGGTGACTCTCTGGCACCGTTACTATTCGGCCTTACCCTTAATCCATTAAGCTGTTTACTCAACAGCTTAGGCCATGGCTATAATCTGGCTCCTAGAAAACAACAAATTGTAGACTTCTCACCTTCTCTTTGTCGATGATTTAAAACTGTATAGCTCATCAGATGAGTAACTGAAACCACAACATTAAGTTGTCAAAACTTTTTCAGGTGATATAAGAATGTCATTTGGTCTTGAGAAATGTGCAAAAGCAACCTTTAAAGCAGGAAAACTGCAATGCCAGGAAAACAGTGTGGGACAAGAATGTGACATAAAAGAGCTTGAGCAAGGAGAAGTGTATAAATATTTGGGAATTGATGAAGAATTCATAGGTTCATAGGTTCATACTAGGCTATCTGCCCAAGGGCATTTATAAGCCTAGCCCATAGTTATGTGGCTTTCGCCACCCCTTTAGTTTGAATAAAAACTATGCCTATCATTTTTCTGTGCCTCTGTCAAGCAGTGACACTGAAGTAATCCCTGGGGTATATCTGCGATCTCCCATCCATTGGTCAAGATTCCTCTCGAACAAGGCCAGCGTGCTCTGCCTCACATGTACCAGGATTTTGTTCCACAGCATAGAGTCTCTGGGTGATGAATCCGTCCCTCCAGCACGCTCTATCTATAACCGTCTCAAGGTTTAAGTCTCCGCCTTGTGGTTCTGAGGGATCTAGATTTTTGAGGTGAAGCTTGTATTCATCAAATCTGGGTTTGACATGGCCTTATATGTCAGGCACAGGTCACCTCTGAGCAAGCGGTATGAGACTGAATAGAGCTGGAGTTCTTTCAGTCGGGCAGCATAAGACATATTTTTGAGACCCTTTATCCTTTTGGTGAGGAACTTTGGGGCATTTCAAGCTGCATCAGGTGTCTGGTCAGATACATTCGAACGGGGCATTGTACTCAATCATAGGTCTAATGAGTGATGAGTACAGGGGATCGATGACCTCCCTTGATCTAGATGTGAATCCCTTCATGATCAGGGTGGGCGATATAGAAGGTTTTCCTAACTACTTTAGCAACATGAGTGTCAAACGAAAGGCTACTGGTCAACTTGGGTCCCCAGATCCCTGATGACTTTTTTCTGTGCTCAGTGGATTGCCACCTATATGGTAGCTAGGGGTAACCTTGTTTTTCCCGGAAGGGTATGACTATGCATTTTTGGCTAACTTCAGGCCATGGCTCTGGCACCAGTTATCCATTTCTGTGAGGCCCTTCTGAGATATCTGTGTCAGATGTAGCCACTATGGCGCCTAGTTTGCAGTCATTTGCAAACTTTGTCAGCCATAACCCTCCTGTGTTTGCTTGTACTTCAGAAAAGTAGATCCCGAACAAGATTGGACCCAGGACTGAGCCCTGTGGGACACCACTTGTGACAGGCTTTTGAGTCTGACATGGCTCCAGCAACTCTGACCCTGTGGGTTCTGTCACTTAGCCAGTTTGCAACCCATCTTGTGATGTATGGGCTTACATTCTGCTGATGAGTTTTTCGATGATACCTGAGTGGGGTATTGTGTCAAAGGCCTTTGCCAGGTCGAGGTAGGCTGTATGGACTGCCTTTCCTCATCAATGACCTTGGTGACTGTCTCAAAAGTCAACCAAGTTTAAGAGGCAGGATCTGCCTTTGACAAAGCCAAACTGGGTTGGATCCAAAGTCTGCAAGTTCCCTATGTCTTTATTTATGAGTTCCATTATGATCCTCTCCATGGCTTTTGCAGATAAGGCTTGTCAAGCTAATGGGGCGGTAATTTCCAGGGTCTGTGGAGGCACCGCCTTATGAAGTGGGACCACAGTGCCAGTCGCCACCCTTGGCACACGATCCTGAGGTGAGGCTAAGATTAAACAGCTGTCCCAATCTGTGGGTTTAATTCTCGTTGAGTCTATGAAGCACACAGCCGGGGACACCATCCGTCCCATGGAAGCTGTGTTTTTTGCCTTAGTGAGGCTCGCTCTCACCTGGGCGCTGGAGATGTCTGGGACGCTACCATCCTCTGGAATAGATATCTCTCCTTTGGGGAGGGGAGAAGTTTGCACTGAACCTGTCAGCCAGTATGTTAGCAATGTGTGTAGGTTCAGTAATTTTCACATCATTTTGAACTAATTCTGAGCATATCTGGGAGTTTCCTCCTAGGTTTCTAACATAGCTAAAGAAGGCCTTATGATTTTTATTCTTTTTCCTTTGGGGAGGGGAAGAAGTTTGACTGAACCCTTTTTCAGGGCCCACTTTGGTACAGCGTTG